>NC_061845.1:8513122-8518122 GCF_019202785.1 Penaeus chinensis
CCATCCATCATCCATCCACCTATCCACCTATCCATATATCCACCCATCCACATATCCATCCACCTATCCACCTATCCACCCATCCATCCATCTATCTACAAACCCCTCACTTTCCCTATCTATCGTCCCCATCACTCATTCCATTTCCTTCTAATTGTATTTTTCCCTTATTTTGCAAGGGGAGAGGGAGAGGGGAGGAAGAAGGAGAGGAAAGGAGGAGAGGAAAGGAGGAGAAAGGAGAGCGAGAGGAAAGGAAAGGAGAAGAAAGAAGGGAGGAAAGGAAAAGGAAAGGAGAAGGAAAGAAGAGGAAAGGAGAAGAAAGGAGAAGGAAAGAAGAGGAAAGGAGAAGAAGAGAGAAGGAAAGAAGAGAAGAGATAGAAGAGAGGAGAAGAAAGGAGGGGAGAAGAAGAGAAGAGAGAAAGGGAGAAGAAATAAGAGGAAAGGAAGAAAAAAAAAGGAAAAGGAGAAGGAGACGAGAAGAAAAGAGGAAAAAGAGAAGGAGATGAGAAGAAAAGAGGAAAAAGAGAAGAAGACGAGAAGAAAAGAGGAGAAAGGAAAAGGAGACGAGAAATAAAAAGGAAAAAGAGGAGAGGAGAAGAAAAGAGGAAAAGGAGAAGGAGACGAGAAGAAAACATGAGAAAAGGAGAAGGAGAGGAGAAGAAAAGAGGAAAAGGAGAATGATACGAGAAGAAAACCTGAAAAAGGAGATGGAGAGGAGAAAAAAAAGGAAAAAGAGGAGACGAGAAGAAAAGCGGAGAAAGGAGAAGGAGAGGAGAACGAAAGCGAAAGGCGAAAGCAGGTGATCACGAGAGGGGGGAGGGGGTGGGGGGGGCAGGCGGCCGAGCTTCTTAGGCCAGCCCTTGCGACTCCAGAGGGAAATCAACAGGCAGCCGTCACAAAAACCCTTTCTAAAAGCACGTTGTCATTATGTAGCGTGGATTTAAGTTCCTCCGGACTGCTTTTTATGCATAAGGTCTAGTGCGTGCGGTCTTTTTTTTTTTTTTTTTTTTTTTTTTTTTTTTTTTTTTTGAGGGGGGGTGGGGGTCTTATGGGATGGGGGGGGTGGAGGGGGTTAAGGGATAGGGGGGGGGGGTAGGATAGGGAGGGTTGTTCTTTTTTTTTCTTTATATGTATTGCGATTCTTATATCATATTGTTATTATTGTTATTATTGTTATTATTATTAGCATTATTATTATTATTATTAGCATTATTATAATTATTATTGTAGTATTATTATTATTATTATCATAATTATTATTATCATCTTTTTTGTCATTATTATCATTATAATCTTTGTCATTATTATCTTTATTATTATCTTTATTATTATTATCATTTTTATTATTATTATCATTATTGTTATTATTATTATTATAATTATTATTATTATTACTATCATTATTATTATTATTTTAATCATTGTCATTAGTATTAATATTGTTATCATTATTATTGTTGTTATTATTATCATTATTATTATTATCATTATTATTATTATTATCATTATTATTATTCTTCGTATTATTATTATTATCACTATTATTATTATTATTATTATTATTATTATTATTATTATTATTATTATTATTATTAACAGCATTATCATTATCATTATCATCATCGTCATTATTATTATAATTTTTATTATCATTATCATCCTTATTATTATTATCATTATTATTATCATTATTATTATTATCATCATCACAATTACTATTATCATTAATTTACTAGTATTTATTATTATCATAATAATAACCATCATTATCATTATTACCATTATCATTTTACACACACACACACACACACATTTACACGTACAAGATGCCTCTACACAGCCGGGGCCTTCAACCGCATCTCAATGCTTCTGTCTTCAGATCATCTCCTACCAAAAGCCAGGCCGGATCGGAGGCTGGAGTTGGCTGGAGTTGGCTGGAGTTTGCTGGAGTTGAGCCCTTCTATTAGCCAAACTTCTGTCCCCGACCGCTAATAACACCATAGCTTCTCCGTCGAGTATGTGATGATAAACGGTTGATCTGATGATTAGTGAGGTAATGAGGGGGTTGATGAATTAGTCTCGATGAATTAGTCGGTGATTTGGGAGGATTAGCATGTGATTCGGGAAAGGTTAGAGGGAGTTAGGGTCCAAAGTGATTAGATTGTCCGGGAGGTTTTGGCTGTTGACTTGGCTTGCAGGAGGGGAGGGGGGGGGGGGGTAGGAGGGGGATGAAGTAGCTGAGTACGGTTTCTAATAGTTTTTCGTCTTAATCTCCTTCGTCTTCGTCTTTTTCTTCTTCGTCTTCGTCTTCCTCTTCTTCGTCTTCGTCTTCGTCTTCTTCGTCTTCGTCTTCCTCTTCTTCGTCTTCGTCTTCCTCTTCTTCGTCTTCGTCTTCTTCGTCTTCCTCTTCTTCGTTTTCATCTTCTTTTTCATCTGCTTCGTCTGACATAGACATGCATTATAAGGTTATATCTCTTGACGTCTGTTTGCAATGCACGAGACGTTATGCATTAGATGCAGAATATTTAAGCCCCCCCCCCCCCCCAACAAAAAGTTAAACCATTACAAAACGTACCCCACGTCATGTTATAAATCTCCCTCCTTTTGCTCTTCACGCACCCAGTAAAACACACGCCCCTACCCTTACAAACCCCACCCCATCCCCATCTCATCCCCACCTCGTCCCCACCCCCCTCCCCTCAACGAAAATTCCAGGCTGTCAAGAATTTTATTATATGTCTCTCGCAGTGCCACACACAATATGCAAGAGGGCCTTATTGAGTGCCAGGAGCGAGAATGACATTGTTCTGCCGGCGCATCAATCAAGTTTCCGGGTTTAAGAATCACAGACAAAAGAGCATATGGGAGAGAGGAGGGTGGGGGGGGGGGGGTAAGAGAAAGAGAGGAGAATGGAGGGAAATATGGGAAGATGGGGGGGGGGGGGGGGGAGGCAGAGAAGGAGACTATGTGTTAGTGTGCGTGTTCGTCTGTATGCATTTGCTCATGAGCGTGTGCGAATTTGCCACAAAGAGAGAGGGGGGGGGACGAGTTAAAGAGAGAGCGAGAGCAACAGAGAAAGCAAAACTTCATACATACAGGGTGCCAATATACGTGCTACATGCCTCCCCACGGATCATTTTTTTTTTTTTCACCAGTTCAAGAGTAATATTTATTCAGACAAAGATCCCGAGAAGGAGAAGGGTAGTCGACGACGGAACACAAACAGAACGAAGTGGTGCAACGGGGCCGACCTCATTCAGAAATGCCAGATTGAATTTTGAAAACAAACACGCGGGAATTGCAACAATTAACAGTCACAATATGGTATCAATGTAGAGTCCATTTGCCAACGTGTTAGTTCTTCCTAATGCTAAAAGTTTTATTTTGTTTTGCAATTATTTTAGAACCATGCGGTTTGTTTGATTGTATGATGTCATTAGAATTAATTGTTGTTGTTATGAGCATGTTTGAAGGTTATTATCATTATCATTTGTTGTTGTTCTTTCTATGTATTTCCGTGCACTCCCCTTCGTCTCTGTCCTTCTGCAGTTCAAGTTTTTATTCTTACTTTATTCATCTATGTTTTATTTATATCTTAATGTGCCTGCCTGCCTGCATCCCTCCCTCTCTCCCTTCCTCCTTCTCCCTGTCTACTTCTCTCTCTCCTTTTATTCTCCCCATTCATTTTTCTTCGCTCTCTCACTCTCTCTCTATCACTCTCTCGCTCTCTCTCTCTCTCTCTCTCTCTCTCTCTCTCTCTCTCTCTCTCTCTCTCTCTCTCTCTCTCTCTCTCTCTCTCTCTCTCTCTCTCTCTCTCTCTCTCTCTCTCTCTCTCTCTCTCTCTCTCTCTCTCTCTCTCTCTCTCTCTCTCTCTCTCTCTCTCTCTCTCTCTCTCACTTTCTTTCTGTTTTCTCTTTTCTCTTTCTCTCCTTTTCCCCTCTCTCTCTTTCTTTCTTTCTTTCTTTCTTTCTCTCTTTCTCTCTCTCTCTCTCTCTCTCTCTCTCTCTCTCTCTCTCTCTCTCTCTCTCTCTCTCTCTCTCTCTCTCTCTCTCTCTCTCTTTCTCTCTCACTCATCCACTCAATCCCCCCTCTCTCTTTCTCTTCCGTTCTGTCCCACTCTCTCTCTCTCTCTCTCTCTCTCTCTCTCTCTCTCTCTCTCTTTCTCTCTCTCTCATCCACTCAATCCCCCCTCTCTCTTTCTCTTCCGTTCTGTCCCACTCTCTCTCTCTCTCTCTCTCTCTCTCTCTCTCTCTCTCTCTCTCTCTCTCTCTCTCTCTCTCTCTCTCTCTCTCTCTCTCTCTCTCTCTCTCTCTCTCTTTCTCTCTCTCTCATCCTCTCAATCCCCCCTCTCTCTTTCTCTTCCGTTCTGTCCCACTCTCTCTCTCTCTCTCTCTCTCTCTCTCTCTCTCTCTCTCTCTCTCTCTCTCTCTCTCTCTCTCTCTCTCTCTCTCTCTCTCTCACTTTCTTTCTGTTTTCTCTTTTGAGTTTTCGATCTTTTTTGCTCTTCCTATTTCTTTCTCTTTCACTCTTTTTCTTCTTCTTCTTTCCTTTCTCTCCTTTTCCCCTCCCTCTCTTTCTTTCTTTCTTTCTTTCTTTCTCTCTTTCTCTCTCTCTCTCTCTCTCTCTCTCTCTCTCTCTCTCTCTCTCTCTCTCTCTCTCTCTCTCTCTCTCTCTCTCTCTCTCTCTCTCTCTCTCTCTCTCTCTCTCTCTCTCTCTCTTTCTCTCTCACTCATCCACTCAATCCCCCCTCTCTCTTTCTCTTCCGTTCTGTCCCACTCTCTCTCTCTCTCTCTCTCTCTCTCTCTCTCTCTCTCTCTCTCTCTCTCTCTCTCTCTCTCTCTCTCTCTCTCTCTCTTTCTCTCTCACTCATCCACTCAATCCCCCCTCTCTCTTTCTCTTCCGCTCTGTCCCACTCTCTCTCTCTCTCTTCCTCTCTCCGACGTAATCTCCCCCAGCTAAGTGAGCCCACACGGCGCCCTACCGCACGCAGCCCCAAGCAG
>NC_061845.1:8560622-8564723 GCF_019202785.1 Penaeus chinensis
CTTCTTGCTTATGTATTTTTTTTTTTTTTTTTTTCTTTAAGAGAGGGGGGGGAGGAGGTTTCTCTCTTCCTGAGAGATTTCCTGCGCATGCGCGAACGAAGCTCTATGTGACGATGTGTCAAATTGTGGAGGAAAAGCCTAAACGAAGTGAGGCAAGCGAAACATTTATAGAAAAGTTGAGTAATAAGTTAAGCAGCAAGCAAAACGATCATGAGGCAATGGATCAAGCCCAGGAAACAAAGAAACGAAACGACAAACGAAGCAACACACGAAGAAAACGAAGCAACAAGTGAAACAACGAGCGAAACAAGCCGACCCAGCGGCGTATTATCGGCGCGCGTCCAGCCCTCGCCGCGCCTTCCCCTCCCCTTCCCCCTCCAAGCCTTCGTTGATAAGAAGGGACACGAAAGTCAGCGGCTTGAGGCTGTCGCGGGCGTTAGGCAGATCGTCGCTCGGGCTCTGTCTTCGCGAGAGAGGAGGGAAAGATTTACAACCTCGTCAGCACCTTCGTCTGACGGACGAGATATCGCCAGCGCCTCCTCCCTCTTCTCTCTTCTCGCACGTCGTCACTCCTCTCTCCCTCCTCCTCAGTCCTTCATTTCTCCCTCTCCCCCCTTTCCTATTTCTCTCTTCTTCCCCTCCTCCTCCAATCCTCCTCCCTTTATCCCCTCCTCCTTCCTCCATCCTTTTTAACTCCTCCCTCCCCCCTCTTCCCCCCCTCCCATTCTCCACCCACTCCTACCCTTTAGAGCCTCCTCCCTGCTCCCCTCTTCCTATCCTTCTCCCCCTCTTACCTTTTCTCCCCTCCTCCACCTCTCCCTTCTCCCATCCTCCATCCCCTCCTTCCCTCCCCCTCCCACCCTCCTTCCTTCCTCCTTACCTCTCTCCCATCCTCCACCCCCTCCTCCCCTCCTCCCTCCCACCCCCCTCCTCTCCCCGTCCTCCCCAATTCACTAACTTCTGTAGGTGTCGCGGACATGTCTTCGCTCTGTTGCACATCGGATTGGTTTATGGACATGTTTATACAATTTATTTCCCTTCCCCCTTTTTTTTTTATCCCCTTTATCTTTACCTTTATCTTTATCGTCACTTCCCTTTGCTCTCCCCTTACGTCGCAGGAGACGTGATCTTATCCCTTCCCCTTAATCAATGGACGCTTGATATAATGTCACCTCCGTGATATATCAGTTTTATCGTCGTCTTGTATCTTTATGTGTGTGTATTTTTTCCTTGTGATATATATAAGGTGAGAATTTAGTGTAGCGTCGCCATTAAATTTAGGCAACTGGTGGTGCGTCCAACAAGCAGAGTGTGTGAGGTGTTGGTGGGTGTCCAGCTGTATTATGTAGGAGAGGGGCGGAAGGGTGTTCTGTGTTGGGGGGAAATGTGCTTTATGCTGGGGGAGGAGGATGCTTTATGCTTGGGGTGGAGAATGTTCTATGTTGGGGGGTAATGTCCTTTATGCTGGGGGAGGAGGATGCTTTATGCTGAGGAGGAGGATGCTTTATGCTGGGAGAGGAGGATGCTTTATGCTGAGGAGGAGGAGGCTTTATGCTGGGGGAGGAGCATGTTTTATGCTGGGGGAGGAGCATGTTTTATGCTGAGGAGGAGGAGGATGTTTTATGCTGAGGCGGAGGAGGATGTTTTATGCTGAGGAGGAGGAGGATGTTTTATGCTGAGGCGGAGGAGGATGTTTTATGCTGAGGAGGAGGAGGATGTTTTATGCTGAGGAGGAGGAGGCTTTATGCTGAGGAGGAGGAGGAGGCTTTATGCTGGGGGAGGAGGAGGCTTTATGCTGAGGAGGAGGAGGCTTTATGCTGGGGGAGGAGGAGGCTTTATGCTGAGGAGGAGGTGGCTTTATGCTCAGAAGGAGGATGCCTTATACTGAGGAGGAAGATGCTTTATGCTGAGGAGGAGGATGCTTTATACTGAGGAGGAGGAGGCTTTATGCTTGGGGAGGGTACTGTGTATTGGATGGAGGCGCACGATACTTTATGTGGAAAAGAGGTGGTTGGAGGAGTAAGAAAGATGCTTTATGTTGGAGGTAATAAAAATGGCTTTAACTTGGAAGGAGTAAATAAAGGCCTTTATCCTGGGGTTAAAGTAGTAAAGGTGCTTTATGCTGGGGAGGAAAATAAAACAGGGTGCTTTTGCTAGGGGACAGCAGGGTGCTTTATACAAGGGAAAGTGTAAAAGGAGTAGTAGTATACTGGTGCTTTATACTGGAAGAAAGTGTAAAAAACACGCATTATGTTGCGGAAGAAAGTAATAAAGGTGCTTTATGTTTTAGGGAGAAGTTAAGAAGGGTGTTTTATGTTGGAGAAAGGAGGAGAAAAAGAGCTCTAGATGCTGCGGGTGGCGGGTTACGTACGGGAGGCTGCATCTTCTCATAGATTCTTCGAGATATGGAAATGCTTGAGGGGAACGTTGCTGAGGTGGCAATGCTTTCAAGGGGGAACCTTTTTCCTCGTGTGTGTTTTTCTTCTTCGTTTTTTTTTTGTGTGTTTTTTCTTCTTCCTTTCTTGCCTTATTTGGTGTTTCTTTCTTCCTTTCTTTTCTTGTTTTCTGTTTTCTTGTTCCCTGAGTTCTTGTCTTGCTTTTTCTCATATTTTACCTTGCTTGTTTGCTTTGTTCCGCTGTCTCTCTTTTTCTTAATTTACTATTTTTCTTATGTTATTATCTCTCTCTCTCTCTCTCTCTCTCTCTCTCTCTCTCTCTATCTATCTATCTATCTATCTGTCTCTATCTCTCTCTCTCTCTCTCTCTCTCTCTCTCTCTCTCTCTCTCTCTCTCTCTCTCTCTCTCTCTCTCTCTCTCTCTCTCTCTCTCTCTCTCTCTCTCTCTCTCTCTCTCTCTCTCTCTCTCTCTCTCTCTCTCTCTCTCTCCCTCTCTCTCTCTCTCTCTCTCTCTCCCTCTAACAAGCATTAACGACTAAATCCTTAGACCCGTTTAGTGCTTATGAGATATTAATTCATTCTCTCGTCTCGATCGGGCGAGTCTGGAGGGGACATGGAGAGGGGGGGGGGATGAGAGGGTGAAAAAAATGGTCTATGGGGTATGGATGGGGGGAAGGGGGAGGGGGTTTAAGGAGTAAGGGGGATGGGGAAGGGGTAAAGGAGATGGGGGAGGGGGGAAGGGAGGTGTTGGAGGGTGTGAGGGGAGGTGTTAGAGGGGGTGGAAAGGGGATGGGGAAGGGGTTGAAAGGAATAAGGAAAAGAGGTTGGATAGGGAAGAAGGGGGAAATGGGAAAGGATTCGGTGAAGGGGATAAAGGGAGGAAGTGAGAGGGAATACATAACCGGATAAAGGGAGAGGGGAGGGGGAGGGGTTAAGAGGATGGGGAAGTGGGCACAGTAGGAGAGCAAGGGGAAGGGGGAGGGAGGGGGAGGGGGAGGGGTTAAGAGGATGGGGAAGTGGGCACAGTAGGAGAGCAAGGGGAAGGGGGAGGGAGAGGGAGGGGGAGGGGTGTTCCCTAGACAGAAAGCGATGAATGAGACAAAAATAATATCTGGAAAAGGGCCAAGGAGGAACACAGGGCAAGAAAAAGGGGCGGCAAGTGATGACACTTTGAATATATACATGGGCGTCGCAGAGGGGACTTAGAGGGGGCGAAGGGGCGGGGATTGACGTACGTGGTAGGGGAGGGCGAGGGGAGGAGGGGGGGAGAGAAGGAGGAGGAGGAGGAGGAAGAGGAGAAGGAGGAGAAGGGGGGGGGGAAGAAGGAAGAGGAGGAAGAGGGGGGTGGAGGAGGGGGGGGGCAGAAGAGGGGGTGGAGAAGGAGGAGGAGAAGGAGGGGGGAGCAGAAGGAAGAGGAGGAAGAGGAGGGGGGTGGAGAAAAAGGAAAAGAGGGGATGAGAGAGGACGGAGTAAAGGGGTGGGGGAAAGGGAGGGGGGAGGAAAGGGAATGGGTGACGGGAGTAATAAGAAGAAATGGGGGGAGGGGGGAGGGGGGAGGGGGCAAGGAGTAAGGGATTCGAGTAATGTTGTTGTTGGGCAGACACATAAACACGTGATGAGGCGCGCTGTGTTCTCTTGTCAAGGGATTTCATACGGGAATAAACTTGTCCCCTGTTTTATTTTATGTGCATACATCTTTTTTATT
>NC_061845.1:8577507-8582507 GCF_019202785.1 Penaeus chinensis
TGGCTAAGCACTAGCAGAGCCATCTATGTGCAGAGACATCTCACAAAATGATATAAACAAAAACAAAAAAATAAGATCACAGCACTTTTCCGGTGGTATTGAGCTGATTGTTTTTGTTTCAACACTGTGATTCTTTTCAGTATTTTTTCTTCAAATGTTCTCACATTTTCGTCCCGTTTTTTTCGTGTTTTTCCTCTTTTCTATCTTTTTTTTTTTTTCTTCTCTTTTCGTTCTCATTTTTTATCGTTCTTTTTTCCTATTTTTCTCAATATTCTTATTTTCCATTCCCCTTTTCTCTCACTTTTTTCATCTTTTCCTCGTTTCTCTCTTTTTCCTCTTATCTTCCTATTTTTCCTCCCATTTTTTTTTTTTTCGTATTCTTTTTACAATTATGATAATCGACAATACTAACATCAAAATTAAAAATGATAACACGTACCATAACTAAAGCCAGATCCACTTTAAAAACAAAACAAAAAAAAAAATAAACAATATAAATAAATGAAAATAATAATAATATTATAGTTTTGTGTTTATATTTAAAGAACAGGCAAGGCACATTAGATAGTCAAAAGACACAGAGTATATGACATGGGAGATAAATTCCAAATTGACAGGCGAGGTAATTCTCAATACAGAACGCAACCTAGAGAACACGCATAAATTACACACATGGCGAAACAAAGAAAAAAAAGGAAAAAAAGAAACCACAGAAGGCATCTCAGAACAAACAAGAATAAAATCAAATAAAAAAACACAAATCGTAGAAAAAAAGAATAGATTCGCACGACAATATAGACATTTTTTTTAGAAATATCTTTTAACAAGAAAAGATAAATACACACAAGAATATAATAGGAGAAACACAAGAGAGAAACAAAACGAAAGACAAACAAGAATGACACAAAAACTAATAGGGAAGAAACAAGACAAAATATCTAAGACACAAACAATAAACAAACGACAGAAAACAAATAAGAAAGTCGAGACAAACAGATAATAAACAAGACAGAAAACAAAACAAACAAAACATAAGAATGACGAGACAAATAGAAAACAAAAAAAAGAAACAAGACAAAAAATAAGAAAGACGAGACAAATAAAAAACAAAACAAGAAACAAGACAAAAACAAATAAGAAAGACGAGACAAATAGAAAATCAAAAAAAAGACACAAGACAAAAACAAATAAGAAAGACGAGACAAATAGAAAACAAAAAAGGAAACAAGACAAAAACAAATGAGAAAGACGAGACAAATAAAAAAACAACAAGAAACAAGACAAAAAAGAAAGACGAGACAAATAGAAAACAAAAAAAAACAAGACAAAAACAAATAAGAAAGACGAGACAAATAGAAAACAAAACAAGAAACAAGACAAATAGAAAACAAAAAAAGACAAAAACAAATAAGACAGACGAGACAAACAGGAAACAAGCAAGACGCAAGACCCAAGAAAAGCAGGAGAAACGCCAGCCACCCAGGTCGCGCCTCCCACCTGTCTCCACGCGCTCCCCGAAAGGGCACCTCCGTCGGCAGCCTCCTCGAGACTCCGTTATTCCGGGAAAGACCTTTGAGCTGGAGCGCATCGAAGCTTCAAAGAGGTTTCATTAGCTCATCCGCGTCCTTGGAGAATCGGGCGAGAACGAGCTGGGAGAGAAGGGAGGGGTTAGGCCTTGTGTGGATACGTCTGTGCGTGTGTCTATATGCACATGGAAATTTTAGTGTATGTGTTGTTGGCGCCCTAATGATGCCTGACATTAGAGAAAAATAGAAATTTAGTATAATAAAAAAGATAATTAATTAATTAACTTATACTTAAAATTTTGAATTCCCTACGGGAAACTATTATCTTTAGACAGAGGAGATGGATTCTCGAATCTGTGTACAATAGAAGTGTATGTATTCTTTGGTTAATAATGTTGCTGTTGTAGTTGTTGTTGTTGTTTTGGGGGAAGTAAAGAGAAACAAATCGTCATTGTTCTTCAATTCTCCATATATATATTTTTCATCCAAACTAGGAAAAATATATTTAAGAGAGCTACTAGGCTCCCTCAAAGGACAAAGCTGAGCTCCCAAATACCTAGCTATGCCCCTGTGTGGTTAGATAAGACCAATATAGTGATAGTCTGTTAAATATCGAATCTCGTTAGGATCCGATAGCTGTATTATTAAAGACACCACACAAACGTTACAGTGATTATGTGAATTGTTGGGCTGTTCATTCCTTCCATGATACGGCTTAGGAAAATAACCATTACATATACTGCCGTATATGTCAGAGAGAGAGAGAGAGAGAGAGAGAGAGAGAGAGAGAGAGAGAGAGAGAGAGAGAGAGAGAGAGAGAGAGAGAGAGAGAGAGAGAGAGAGAGAGAAGAGAGAGAGAGAAAGAGAGAGAGAGAGAGAGAGAGAGAGAGAGAGAGAGAGAGAGGGGGGGGGGAGCGAGAGAGAGAGGGAGGGAGGGAGGGAGGGAGGGAGAGTGAGAGTTGGTGGAGAGACAGAGAGACAGACAGAGACACAGAGAAAAAGAAACAGACAGATCGAAATACTGTCCACGGAGGCCAACCCCCCCCCCCCCACCCACCTCCCATTCACGTCCATCGCGACAACCCCCAGAGAAGGTTAAAGGCTCTCCCACACAAAGAATTGCCGCCATCCTTCAACGGTATCATAAGTACCACATTAGCATGCATATGAGGTGCTAATCAGCCACGTACGCGAGATCTAAGCAAACACAATTCGTCAGATGGCGCTGTTGATGTCATAAAGTTTGCGCAAAGAGAAGAGCGACTATAAGGTCTGGAAAAGCAAATGCAGGAAAGCTAATGAAACGATGTTGGTTCCGATCTCATAACGAACCGATGTGCGATTCCATATTGGCGGTGTTTGATTCTTCTATAGAGCTAGTTTTTTTTATCTTTCTTTCTTTCTTTCTTTCCGTATTTGCATTGTTTGTAAAGATGAGGAAGGAAAATAAAAAAAAAGATAAAAAATAATGAAAAGATGCAGAAGGAGATGAGAATGAAAAAAAAGGAAAGAAAAGAAGTAGGGCAAAAAAATAAGAAACAAGATAGATAATAGACATCCAGATTATATATAAATCAATCGGAAATAATAAAAGTATTTATAATCATATACAGGATCAGGAATAGACAGACATACAAAATGGAAATTATGAATATCTAGATCATAGGAAAATTAGATACTCTATAAAAAGGAAATACAAAGGTTAAAATACGAATAAATAGAGCTAAATAAAAAGCTTTTCTAACTACAATGGGATCAGAAGGAAGAAAAAGAAGAAGAAAAAGGACGAAGTGGAGAAAAAAAAGAAAAAGGAGAAGATATGAAAAGGAAGAAGAAAAAAAGGAAAGAAAAGAAAATACATGAGAAAGAATATTAAAAAAAAAAAACACAAAGAAAAGGGAGAAGAAAGAAGAGGAGAGGTAAAAGATTATACAAAGAAAAAGAGGAAAGAAAAAGTTGAGAAGAGAAGCTCGCAGACAACAGAAAATCAACAGCTCCCACCCCCTCCTCCTTCTCCTCCCCTCCCCCTCCTCCTCCTCTCCTCCTTTCTCCCCTTTCCCCTCCTTCTCCTCCTCCCCCTCCTCCTCCTATTCCCCTTTCCCCTCCTCTCCCTCCCCTCCTCCTTCCCTTCCCCCTACACCTCCCCCTCCCCCTCTTCTCCCTCTCCTTTCCCTCTCCTCCTCGCCCTCCTCCTCCTCCCCTTCCCCCTACACCTCCCCCTCCCCCTCTTCTCCCTCTCCTCTCCCTCTCCTCTCCCTCTCTCCTCGCCCTCCTCTTCCTCCCCTTCCTCCTACACCTCCCCCTCCCCCTCTTCTCCCTCTCCTCTCCCTCTCCTCCTCGCCCTCCTCTTCCTCCCCTTCCTCCTACACCTCCCCCTCCCCCTCTTCTCCCTCTCCTCTCCCTCTCCTCTCCCTCTCTTCCTCGCCCTCCTCTTCCTCCCCCCACTCACCCTCTCCTTCCCCCTGCCCCCTCTCCTCAATAAGCAACAATATCAATTAAAATACTTCAATATATATCATTAAAAGGGAGAAAAAAATAAATTAAAAACAGAATTATGAGATAAAAAAAAAACTAAAATATAAATAGTGAAATCTTTAAATATAACGAGATATAAAAGGTGAATTGACGAGGACATTTTGATCCTTATTGCAGAATTATTACTCTCGTGATTTTCCTTATCATTGTAATTAGCATAATTACATTTACATGGCCATTATTATCTATCCCCCGGTCGTTAGCATCGTTATATGTTTCATTGCCACCATCATCTTTAATACTGTTATTATCATCATCTTCAATATACAATTACCATTATCTCTTCCACTCCCATTATCATAATATCATCATATTTACCATCATCCCCTTTTACACTATCATTATCATTTATCATTATCATCTCTTCCACTGCGATTATCATAATGTTCTTTCATAATCACCATCACTACAGCTGTTTTCATTTTAAAGTTATTCCCTCAGCATCTCCAGCTTCATTAAGCTTTATCTCATGGAATGTCTCTCCTGAGTCTTCCTCTCATCAGAATGTCGAAGGGATTGTAAGAAAGAGGTGGGGGTGTGGAGGGGGAATGGGAATGAGGGGGGGGAGGGGGGAGGGGGAAGTGAGAATGGGGGGGGGTTAGAGGAGAGGAGGGGGAAGTGGGAATGGGGGGTTAGGGTTAGGAGGGGGAAGTGGGAATGGGGGGGGTAGAGGAGAGGAGGGGGAAGTAGGAATGGGGCATGGGGGTAGGGGTGAGTTGGGCTGGGTATGGGGGTAGGGGTGAGTTGGGCTGGGTATGGGGGTAGGAGAGGCATGGGGTAAGGGGTGGGTTGGAGGGGCATGGGGTTAGGGGTGAGTAGGGCTCTGTACCGTCGATGTCGAGAAGGTGTAGGCTTGACGGCTACATGACTTGACAGGCGATGTGACAGCTTGACAGGTGACGCCCTAAACGCTAACGACGGATGGGGTCCAGAGGGAGA
>NC_061845.1:8585007-8592507 GCF_019202785.1 Penaeus chinensis
AAAAGAATACAAAAATAAGGTAGATGAAAAGGCAGTAAAAGGGAAAAGTGTTAGTAAAATTAGAATATGTAATTACTTTTGTCGTTATAAGGATTATATAAAAAAAATACATAATTTTAACGATAGCATTGATGATGACGATGATACACGTCAACGCAATTTCCAGCGCAGAAGAATCATTAAAAAAAAAAAAAAATAGTTATCATCACCGAAAAAATATTTTATACCAAAATGAATATTCATGAAACAAGATCAGTGCATACTTAATGACCATCAAAATTTGAAAGGGATAGAATGAAACTTTTAAGAATACGAAGAAACCCTTGTCTGAATTTGCATACTATAAGGTTGACGTTGTTGCCAGACGAAGCTCTTTAATCATTCTCTTTGGAGAAAGAAAAAAAATATTGCCGCATCCCTCTTTCATCGCGGAAATGCCATTATAAGAGCAGAAAGGTTATGAATTTGTTAACTTTACTCATTCATTGTTGAATCAGTGTTAATTATATTCATAAAGGATGTGTGGTGCCTTGTCGCTCTCCCTTTCTTTCTCTCTTTCTTTCTTTCTTTTTCTTTTTCTTTTCTTTCCTTTCCCTCGTGGAGTAGGATGACTCGGCTTCTCGCGAAAGGAGGCGTAAGGCGATCTCTTTGGGTTCTCTTGCCTGCTACTTCACTGAGCAAGACATAATGACCACTATGCCCTCCGATCGGGGAACGTGAAGTATAGGTATCTTCTTCACACACACACACACGTGCGCGCAAAAGCACATACACAATAAACGCGCGCGTGTGTGTGTGTGTGTGTGGGTGTGGTGTGTGTGTGTGTGTGTGTGTGTGTGGTGTGTATCCCTCTCTCGTCTTTCCTGATGTAATTGAATCATAGGCGTGTATTCTAGCAATTAGTCAGGTGCCTAAGATGCAGTGAAGAAAGGAAGATAAAAAAGGGGGAATGAAGGATGGCATAGGATGTGACGGGCCTGGCGGATGGATGGAGAGGAGGAATGGATAAGCATGAGGAATAGAGAAAGGGTCAGTGATTTAGGAGGGGAGGAAGAGGAATGGAGAGAGAGAGGAATGGGAAGAGGAAGGGCTGGCGAACAGGGGGATGAAGAGAGAGAGGAAAGGTAGGGAAGGAGGAAGGAGTAACGAAATAGATGAAAAGGAGAGAGGGAGGAAAAGATGAGTGGGAAGGAGGAATGGAGAACAGGGAAGGGGGGTTGGGGCAGGATGTTTGTAGGAAAAAAAGGAGAACGGGATTGTGAGAATAACGGAAGAGGAGAAGAGAAGGATAGATGGTTAGGAAAAGGGAATAGATCGAGAGAGATAGGAATTAACGGATTTAGGGAGTGGGAACGAAAGGGGGATAAAGAAACATAGGAGATAAAATAAAAAGAAGAAAGAGAATGAGAAACAGCGAGAAAGAGAGAGACAAATAGACAGACAGACAGACAGACAGACAGACAGACTGACAAGACAAGACAAATAAACAGACAAAATCATTCAGACAAAGTGACAAACAGTGAACAACACCGCAAAAGCAGCAGAAAACACCACGAATTCTAGCTCTAGATCCCGACCGCATACACGACGACACAATCTTCATAATGTTCCCAGTGCCACTTGCAACAAGCAACTGACACGGGGAGAGAGTACCACGTCATCACCATCAACCACAATCAGCATTTAAAGGGCCTTAATAGGTGCTTTTGCTTGGTCATGTTATCCTATGTTCATGCTGTGTGTTTCCCCTCGGATGTATGTCATTAAACACGCTGCTGAACTACTCGAATTTAATGAGGCGAGGGGAGAGGAATAAGGAAAGGAAGGAGAAAGGGGGAATAGAGAAGCGAGATAGGAGGAAGGGGAGAAAATGGGGAGCCAAGAGATGAGATGCAGGGAAGAGGAAGGTGGGGAAAAAAGATATGAAAGTGGAGAGGGAAAGATGGATGGAGGGAAGAGTAAGAGGGAAGACAGGATAAAGAGAGTACAGACAAAGAAAAAGGAATAGATATAGAAGACAAAATGGGAAGAAAAATGAAGAGAGAGGACGAAATAAGAAAGAGAGACACAGGCAGAGACAGGAGGAAAGGAAAAAGAGAGAAGAATAGAAAGAAGAGGAAGAGGCAAAGAGAAATAATGATGTCTTTTTTTATTATAGGCCATGCCTTCTAAGCCTAAATTACGTAAGCTGAGAAGCGGAAGCAGGTGCTAATTTTCCATCGGGAAACTCTTCTCATAATTACCGATAATAACAAACCAACAAAAATCGCCCTTAACCCCCCAAAAAAGACATTCAAAAACTGCCCTTAAATTCCCCTAAAAAAATCAAAAGAGAGAAATAAAAAATGATTCGAAATAGAACTGAAAAAAAAAAATCCCAAACCCATATAAAAACCAGATATGGAGTTCACTTCTTTTCGCAGTCTTGTAAATTCAGAATTTGGTCGCTGTATCAGGTAGACAAACACGGCAGACTTCTTTACATTTTCCTTGCGCAAACACACGGACCCCAGAGACAGCTTGTATCAAAAATGAAAGAGAAAGGGCTATCTCTCTATCTCTCTATCTCTCTCCTTCTCTCTCTCTCTCTCTCTCTTCTCTCTCTCTCTCTCTCTCTCTCTCTCTCTCTCTCTCTCTCTCTCTCTCTCTCTCTCTCTCTCTCTTTCTCTCTACCCCCTACCCCTTCTTTACCCCCAGCCCCCTACCCCTACCCCCTCTTTTTCACTCTCTCTCATTCGCTCTCTCTCTCTCTCTCTCTCTCTCTCTCTCTCTCTCTCTCTCTCTCTCTCTCTCTCTCTCTCTCTCTCTCTCTCTCTCTCTCTCTCTCTCTCGCTCACTCTTTTTTTTTACCCTCCGTGTTTGGAATTCATAAGACTCACCCTTGACAATATTACGAAATTATTATAAAAGTTTCCAGGGTGGGGGCGGAAATCAACAAGCCAAAGATGTTTTAGGGATAAACAGTGACGTGGATTCTTGTCGGATTAGAGTGACGGGCCAAGGATGAGCATTTAGGGTGAGGTTCAGGATTAGGATTTGATGGAAGACAAATAATCCTCATGTATTCATGGCTGGATAGAGCACACACACACACACACACACACACACACACACACACATATATATATATATATATATATATATATATATATATATGAAAGAGAGAGAGAGAGAGAGAGAGAGATGAAGTGATAAATTGAGAGGTAAATAGAGATAGAGAGAGGAAGAGAGAGAGTGAGAGAAAGAGAAAGAGAGAGGGGGGGGGGGGATGGGAGGGAGATGAAATGATTCATAAACATGAATGGATGGATAGACACACAGTCAGACAAACAGATAGACATATAGGTAGATAGATAGTAAGACAGACAGACAAACAAACAGAGAAATAGACAGATAGATTGATAGAAAGATAGATAGGTAGAGGATGAGCGTTTATAGTCATCGAGGTGAGTGACAGTAAGAGTGATATGAGTGACATAAATAAGGGTCAGTGCCAGGGAGAGTATAAAGTGTAAAGTAGAATAAGACAGAGGGGCGAGATAAGGGTGAGAACTGCATAAAGGGTAAAGGTGAAGGGTGAATTCCATTCCTCAGACGAGAATAAAGGTACCAGTAGGAATGTTGGTACGAGTATGATATCAGAAAACAGCAAAAAAAAAAAAATAATAATAATAATATTTTCCCTTTTTTTTAATATCAGCTTAGCAACCCTCTTCCAAATAAACGGAAACATCATGAATTTTACAAACGAAAAGTTTTTATTTTTCTTTTCTTCTGCTCCCAGCCTTCCTTCAAAAAATAAAATGCTAAGACCATCAAAGAAGCGCTCAACAATAACAAAACGCCACAACGCTACTCCCTAACAACAACAACAACGACTACAACAACAATAATACCACACGCTCGAACGTTATTCCCAAAAAAACAACTGTAAAAACAAGAACAGCAGCAACTTCACCACCATCACCACCAACAACAACAACTACAACGCCACCATCACCATCCCCCCACCACCACCATCCCTCCACCAACCCTTCCTCACCACCACCACCACCTTCTCCCCCAACATTTCCATTCCCCAAACACATAACATTAAGCAAAGGCCGTGACTCCCATCTCCCGTATAATTGCGTTGACTCACCTGCGCTGCCGTAAAGTGTTCGGTAATGAACGTGTCGCCGACTCGCTAACGGTTCAAAAATGTTGTGTGCAAATCGGATGCATTTTCGTCGGCCGGAAACGCTTTGGGGCATTTGGATTCCGCTCTCTTCTCTTGTTGTTTTTTTGTTTGTTTGGTTTGGTTTGTTTGGTTTTTTTTTTTTTTTTTTTTTTGGTTCTTGTTTTGGCGGTTGGTTGTTTATGCGTTTGTTTCGTCATTTGTGATGGTGATTATGTAAATGTTATCGTTTTTATCATTATTGCTATAATAATAATTATCATTATTATTAATATTATCATTATTATCATTATCATTATCATTATTATTACCATCATTACCGTTATTATCATTATAACTATTATTATTATCCTTATTGTTATTATTATTATCATTATCATCATAATTATCATCTCATTGTTATCTTCACTGTTCTTATCGTTTTTATTATTATTGCTAGTATTGATGTTATAGCTACCATTATTATTGTTATCATTATTATTATTATTATCTTTACTATTGTTTTCTTTGTTATTGTTATTATTATCATTACTATTATCATTCATATTGTTATGATCCTTAGTAGTATCATTATCATTATCATTGTTATTATTGTTATTATCATTGTTATTATTGTTATTATTATCATTGTTATTATAGTTATCATAATCATTGTTACTGTTATTGTTATCATTTTCAGTAGTAGTATTATTGCTATCATTATTATTAATTGTTCTTATTGTCGATATCAATATTGATTCGACATTTAAAAAGTGCATTGGTTAAAATTGAGATGTCTTCACCACGCAGAATGACCATACCTCGCCGATATGTTTATATAGCAATTTTTTGTATTAGAAATAATAGAGCAAAGTATAATAATTACCTGTGAGTAGTTGGTTTGCTTTAATTGATATCCACAGGGAAGTAGTAAGCAGATATTCATAACCGTTCTTCAAACGGGTTGCTATTTTCATCTCGCACGCAGGTATGTTAAGTGCCGGGTATCAAAAACCTTGTTTTACCTGGAAACTGAAATTTGCAATGTTTGTTAGGTGAATTAATATAAATGTTAAATCCATATTAACTGAATTGTGGTAACTCAAATGGGTCGCTTTCATCTAGCATAAAGGGAGAGAGAGATTAAGGTTGAGGAAAAGCAGGTGACACCACCCTGTCATGTTTACCACTAGCAGTTGTTGTTAGGATTCATTTTTTTGGGAAGCACGTGGACACAGCAACGAAATAAGTCAAAGGAGACTATTCCGATTACAGCGAGGAAGGAAAGGAGAGAAGGAACAATAGGTCCAGGTTAGGTGTGGGAAAGAAAAATCCGTGAAAGAAGTGTAGGAAGGATCACTTAATTGACCAATTAAATTAACGGAAATAATATCGGGGCGGGACTGTTTTGACCAAAACTCACTTTTTTTCCTCATATCTTTTTTGATTATTGTTGGGTAATTTTTTCTGAATACCATCTCATAACCGATCGCGACGGTTTTGGTATCGGTGAATTCCTCTCACTGTCTACCATCCAAATATATCGGAATTATGCCGCGAAAATCTCCCAATAGCAACCAACTTTGCTAATCATCAGAGAAGGCCATGGAAAGTATAAGGGAAATTGCGGGGTAAAATATGAATAACATATACAGAATCAGATATTACATTGTCTAATGCTCCCTTCCTGGAGGATGCCGCCCCCAACCCCCGCAATGGAAGACACAGAATCCTCATGTATTCATGGCTGGATAGAGCATACGACCGGCATGCGGTGGATTCTTTGTCGTCTTGGGCGAGGGTTGGGGGTTGCATTAGACGATATAATTATTGATTCTGTGTATATTTTTCATAATTTACCGCACAATTTCCCTGGTATCTTTCATACCCTCTCCTGCTATCGGCGCCAAATATGTGACGGTTAGGAGAGGGGGGGGGGGGGGCGTGACATAATTTCTACATAAAAGTGTACTGGAGGGTGAGAGGAATCTATCGACACCAAAATCGTCGCGATCGGTTATTCTTATTGTGAAATTTTACCTATTACTGATTGACAATTAGTAAGCAAAGATAGGGTGTAAAGTTAAAATTAACCGTAAATTTGAATTGATTTATTGAAAAAAATATTCCTGTCATTTTCTGATATTTCTCATTGCTAACTTCAACCCCATTGTCATGCCACGTGTTTCTGATTATTAAATTACAGAATAAATAAACCGTTATTACCGTTGTATCTGCAGCGCACTCAACAGAGGAATAAATTCGGTCCACCCCACAAGCCCTAAGACCTAATTTGTTACTCAAATTAAAATTAGGTAAATTAATATTGGTTATTCTCGGTGTTTCCTTCAACCAAAACCCAGATTTTGGTGGTGATACCAAAGTAACCTTTTTATTATTTGTATTAGAAGTGATCTTGAAAAATAAGCAGCGGTAACCTAGTAGAATATATTTTATCTTTATATGGAAATAACGATGATAATGTCGCGATACGACATTATCCTCATTATGGTTATTATTATTTTCTTATGATTAGTAACATTATTACTATTATTATTCCCAACCCCAATCCCATCACAAGACACCTATACCCTTTACTTCCTCCTCCCTAGACATTTTTCACTACCCTTTTACCTCCCGCGTTACCCCCCTCCCCCATTACCCCCCTCCTCCTATCATTTTACTCCCCCCTATGCCCATCTCCCCTCTACCCTCCTCCCCCTTAACCCCCCCCCTCTTAACCCACTCCCCCTTAGTTCCCATTTAACCCCCTCCCCCTTTGCCCCATATCCGCTCGCAAGACAGACCGCGAGCTTTACGAGCCGGCGGAGGCGTGGGTAGGGGGCAGGAGGAGAGGGGAGGGCAGATTTTCTCTTTTAAAAGCGATTCTGGCATATATTTCATACGCCATTGGCCGGCAGAGATAAAGAGACATATTGCGGAAATTGTCTTTCGAGGGATGGGGGGGGGGGGTACAGGGTTGAGGAGGGTGGGGGGGTATAGGGTTGAGATGCGTAGGGGTACGGTGGGGTCATAGGGCTGGGGAGGGTAGGGGTGGGGGTGGGGGATAGGAAATAAAAAGATAAACAGAGGAAGATATTTTTTTTTTTTTTTGAGGGGGGGAAATAGGAGGAGGGGGTTTATTACCTTTTTTTTCTATTCCTTAGTCGTTTGGGTTTAGGGAAGGTAGGGGGGGGGGGAGATGGTGACAGTGCAGAAAGTAGTGTAAGAGACAATGGAAGAAAGAGGTGGAGAGCGTAGGTGGAGGATGAAGGAGGAGAGGAGGGGGATTAGATAGTGGAGGATTAGGCGAAAGTGGAGAGTGGAGAAGGAAGTGAAGATGA
>NC_061845.1:8600007-8602507 GCF_019202785.1 Penaeus chinensis
ATATATATATATATATATATATATGTGTGTGTGTGTGTGTGTGTGTGTGTGTGTGTGTGTGTGTGTGTGTGTGTGTGTGTATGCGTGTGTGTGCCTGTATGTGTGCCTATGTGTATATGTGTGTAAATGCGTGTGTGTCTATGTATATATATATATATATATATATATATATGAATTAATATATATTTATACATATATATATGTGTATACACACACACACACACACACACACACACACACACACACACATATATATATATATATATATATATATATATATATAAGATAAAATCCCATCAACTAACAAGCAGAAAAGTTGGCTACGAACCGCGTTGCCAGCTGCCTGCCAGCGCCCATGACAACCGATCAATTGCCACCGGCGCTTGCAACGTTGAGTCAAAAGAAATCCTTCTCGCTCGGATGATTTAGCGGAAGGAATCACAGGCAAGTGACCTCGAATCATCGGCGAATCTTTTAGATTCAGAAGCAAATCGTCTCCAATTATCTTCGTAGAATTTGGAATCGCTTGAAAATCATTTTTAAATCACAGCTAATCATTAGCGAATCTTTTCGAAATCATCACTGAACTAGAATCGTATGCGAATCATCTTGACTTTTCAATGAATCATCATTATCCTTAAGCAAATTAGCTAATATTACAAGCTAATCACTTTGAATCTTATGTGAATCATCTTGATCCATAACAGATGAATCTCGAATCATAGGCGAGTGGTCACGAATCTTAGACTAATCACCTTGAATAATCAGTGAATCATTTCGACGAATTATCTTGAATCGTAAGTGATAGCATCGACTAATGATCACATTATTTCGAATGTTCGGTAAATTATCAGCAATTTAGCTTAATTCATCTAATGTGGTCGCTGAATCAGCCCGAATCATCCTGAATCATCTCGAACCATAAAAGCATAACTCGAATCAAATACGAATCGTCTCGAATCCCGCACAATCACCAATCACCACTGAATCATCCAAGAACCAAAACAAAGTCGAGTTACAATCGAATCGCCTCGAATCATGCAAAACCACTTCCGAATCATTTCGAATCGCCGAAGAGGCAACCCGCGAGCGAATTCGAAAACCAAGGCATTCTGGGCATTTCGCTTCGCCCCATTTTCCTTACGACAACCTGCTGCGCCTCACCACTCGACCTGAAAAATGTTCTTGCCGAGGAACGCAGTGCCAGCAGCCCCCCCCCCCCCCTCCTCCTCCCCCCTTCCTCTGCTCCTTCTCTATGCCCCTCCGTACCCCCTCTCTACCTTTTCCCTCGTAACTAATTCGACTCTGCCCCCTCCCCCTTATGTCTTTTCCCTTCTTTACCTTACTCTGCTCTATCCCCTTCCCTACTTCCCTATCATAGATCTTTCTAAATACCCCTCCACCTTCCCTATTTTCTTCCTCCTTCTCCTGTAAATTTCACCTACCTTCATATTTTTTTTTTTTTTTTATCTCCTCCTCCTCTCTGTACCTTCTTCCTACCTTCTCTTCCCTCTCTTTCCTTTTCCATCTCCTTTCTCCCCCTTTTCCCCTCTTTTTATCACCCTTCCCATTTTCCCTCGCTCTATCTCATCCCTCTTCCTCTAACCCCTTGTAACTGACGCATACTTATGGGGGGTGGGGGGGAGGAGGGAAAAATTCATTATAACTTCACTTGCCACAGAGAGAAGGGGTTGGGGATGGCAGGGCGAAGACGCAGCCAATGACTTCGTTTTATTTTTTTATTTACTTTTTTTTTTATATATATAGCTAACACACGTATGTATATACATACACACTCACGGACACACACACACGCATGCACGCACGCATGCATGCATGCATGCATGAACACACACGCACGCACACACACACACACACACACACACACACACACACACACACACACACACACACACACACACATATATATATATATATATGTATATATACATATATATATATATATATATATATATATATATGACTGCCGCGATAGTCCAGTGGTTAGAGCACTGGAGTTCAATTCCCCGTCGCGGCGGTCGTAAAAATGCCTGCGCTCTGACTGCTGGCTCAAGCCCGAGAAAACGACATATCGCCTTCAGAAGTCAAACGCAGTTGTCGTAGAGGAAGTCACCGCCGTGGCACAAGTGTTAGCGCGCCGTGCCGCGGTTGATTAGGAAGGGCATTCAATCAGGCAAGGGTGGCACTGCCATATAACCTCTCTATAGTGAATTGAGAGAGGCCTATGTCCTGCAGTGGAATGAAGGGCTGTTAATATATATATACATATATATATATATATATATATATATATATGTGTGTGTGTGTGTGTGTGTGTGTGTGTGTGTGTGTATATATATATATATATATATATATATATACGTGTGTGTGTGTGTGTGTGTGTGGTGTGTGTGTATGTGTGTGTGTGTGTGTGTGTGTGTGTGTGTGTGTGTGTGTGTGTGCGTATGTATACACACACACACACACACACATACATATA
>NC_061845.1:8607507-8610007 GCF_019202785.1 Penaeus chinensis
GAGAAAGAGAGAGAGAGAGAGAGAGAGAGAGAGAGAGAGAGAGAGAGAAAGAGAAAGAGAAACAGAGAGAGAGAGAAGGAGAGAGGCGGGTTGGGGGTAGGGGAAGATACCGCGGAGAAATGAGGTCATTATTGATACTTCCTTTATTTATACTATTGGTAATGATGTTCTTTTTGCTTCTTTTTTGCTTTTGATTTTTGATCTTTCTCGCTCTCCATCTCTTGATCTATATATATCCTCGCTCTTTCTTTCTTTCGTACACGTACACACTTACTCATTCCGTCTCCTTCTCTCTCCCCTCTCCTCTGCCCCATCCTCTCTCTCTCTCTCTCTCTCTCTCTCTCTCTCTGTCTCTCTCTCTCTCTCTCTCTCTCTCTCTCTCTCTCTCTCTCTCTCTCTCTCTCTCTCTCTCTCTCTCTCTCTCTCTCTCTCTCTCTCTCTCTCTCTTTCTCTCTCTCTCTCTCTCTCTCTCTCTCTCTCTCTCTCTCTCTCTCTCTCTCTCTCTCTCTCTCTCTCTTCTCTCTCTCTCTCTCTCTCTCTCTCTCTCTCTCTCTTCTCTCTCTCTCTTCTCTCTCTCTCTCTCTCTCTCTCTCTCTCTCTCTCTCTCTCTCTCTCTCTCTCTCTCTCTCTCTCTCTCTCTCTCTCTCTCTCTCTCTCTCTCTCTCTCTCTCTCTCTCTTCTCTCTCTCTCTCTCTGTCTCTCTGTCTCTCTCTCTCTCTCTCTCTCTCTCTCTCTCTCTCTCTCTCTCTCTCTCTCTCTCTCTCTCTCTCTCTCTCTCTCTTGCTCGCTCTCTCTGTCTGTCTGTCTGCCTCTCTCTCTCTCTCTCTCTCTCTCTCTCTCTCTCTCTCTCTCTCTCTCTCTCTCTCTCTCTCTCTCTCTCTCTCTCTCTCTCTCTGTCTGTCTGTCTTCCTCGCTCTCTCTCATCTCTCTCAGGCACCATTCAACAGCTAGCTCACGGTGAAGGGAATAGGCGCCTCCAACTCTCAATGGCATCAGGGAATGGGGATTTCAGAGTTCCCGCGTTGCCTTGACTAACACAGATTTCCCCTTCGTCTGTTCCTCTCGTCCATCTCCCTCGTCCATAGCGACAGGGAAGACGCCTGAGCTCTGTGTTTAGTCAGTGGTGATAGGGACTCGGTTAATTTCTTTTTCTTGATGTGATTCTGTTTTATTGCCCACATTTTTGTACATCTCGTTTTCTTTCCCTCCCATCCAAAAAAAGTATTAGTTCTGTTCAAAAGAGTAGCTATTCATATCCATTTAAAATTTAGATGAATAGATAGATGGATAGATACATTACAAATAGGAAAAATTAGTAATCGTGTTGATAATGATGATAGCAATGGTCACAGAAAAGGTGGTGATAATGATAACATTGATTGTAATAGAAAAACAAATGATAATAATGATAATATATATTACTATGATAATTCTCTACGCCACTACCCCCTACTGCCCACTCTCCAACCCTCAACTCTTTTCCCATCGCCCCTCCCCACCCATTCCTCCAACCCCTCCCTCCAACCCCTCCAAAGAACCCCACAACCTCCCCACCCATTCTCTCACAGCCCAACAGCCACCACCTCCTATAAATCCTTACCTCCTATCAGTCCCACCTGCTATTACCCCTCAACCCACACCAATTTCCTATTCACTCACACTTCCCATTGATCTCTGACCTCCGCCCTAACCTCCCCCTGACCCCAAACCTCCAACTGACCTCCTTGAACCCCAACCTCCCCCCGACCCCAACCTCCCCCCGACCCCAACCTCCCCCCGACCCCAGCCTCCCCCCGACCCCAACCTCCCCCCGACCCCTACTGACCCCCATAAAGAGCGAAGGCAAATCGTCGCCGTTCCCGTAAGCGTCCGCCTCCCCGCCATAACTCTCGTAATCTCCTTAGCAGGCTCCGTGGAATCCGGGAGGCGTGTGAGAAGCGGAGAATCAGTTGGAGACGATAAATCCTATTCCCTTTTTTCCCTTTCTCGCCTTTTTCCTTCTTTTCCTTCTTTCTACTTCCCCACTCCTCCACTCCCCCTCCCTTCAACCCCTACCCCCTTCCTCCACCCTTCCTCCCCCTCTCCTTTCCCTTCAACCCCTACCCCCACTCCCTCCCTCCAACCCCACCCATCCCTCCCCCCT
The DNA here is from genome assembly GCF_019202785.1 of Penaeus chinensis. Classification (NCBI taxonomy): domain Eukaryota; kingdom Metazoa; phylum Arthropoda; class Malacostraca; order Decapoda; family Penaeidae; genus Penaeus; species Penaeus chinensis. The sequence continues at coordinate 8,609,651 of NC_061845.1, forward strand.
CCCTCCCCCCCCCCTCCCTCCCCCCTCCCTCCCTCTCCTTTCCCTTCACCCCCACCCCCTTCCTCCAACCCCACTCCCCCACTCCCTCTCCCTTCAATTCTACCCCCCCACTCCCCCTCCCCCCTCTCTCCTTTCCCAAAGACTCAGGCCATATGTCCAATTCTTTGCTTCTCCAATTTTCCAGCAGCTTAAACGCAATGAGAGTAAACAATTGAAACAGCCTTGCCAGGAACCCGACTCTAGGAGATAGCACTGAGCTGGCCGTCCTCCTTCTCCTTCCTTCCTTCATTATTCCTTTATTTGGTTTCCTTCGTGACGTGTCCTTTATTTCTCTTTTCTTTCATTTGGTTTTCTTGA
>NC_061845.1:8614489-8616989 GCF_019202785.1 Penaeus chinensis
TATATATATATATATATATATATACATATACATATATATATATATATATATATATATATATATATATATACATATATATACATATATATATATATATATATATATATATATATACATATAAATTCATTTATTTATTTATTTGTTTATCAATAAATTTATTTATCAATCTATCCTCCACTCTGTCTATCTCTCTTTTATCTTTTCATTAATACATAGATGGACAAAAAAAAAGGGATATAGAGCTACACAGATGGACTTATTAATTCTTATGGAGAGAGTACACACTTTTCCACAAAGGTCTTTCTCTTCTCTCTCTCCGTCTATCGTTAAAATTCTAAATCACAACGGAAGGAGAGCTGTTTGTTGAGCGTCTTTGTTCCAAGGAGACCCAAGATGACCTAGCGTGGCCTCATTTCTTGACCTGAGCCGTTCGTCACCGGGTTTGCACCTGCCTTATCTCCCGTTGTGGGGTGGGGGTCGGGTGGGAGGGAGTCGATGGGTAAGGGAAGGGGAAGGGTGAAAGACGGGAGGATAGTGTGTGAGGATGGGTTCCTGTGTGTGATTGTGATTCTGTGTGTTTGTATGAGGGAGAGAGAGAGAGAGAGAGAGAGAGAGAGAGAGAGAGAGAGAGAGAGAGAGAGAGAGGGAGAGAGAGAGAGAGAGAGAGAAAGAGATAAATGAAATAAGAGAGAGAGAGAGAGAGAGAGAGAGAGAGAGAGAGAGAGAGAGAGAGAGAGAGAGAGAGAGAGAGAGAGAGATAGAGAGAGAGCGAGAGAGAGAGAGAGCCAGACAGACTGACAGACAGAGAGAGACAGAGAGAGAGGGAGAGAAAGAGAGAAATAAAAAAAAAGAAAGAGAGAGAGAGGGAGGGAGAGAAAGAAAGAAAAAAGACAGTGAGAAAGAGAGAGAAAGGGAAATAGGAGGGTTGGCTAAATACAGAAAGACTAAGAAATAGAGATATTAAGCATATATTTTCTCTTCTTCCCTAAAATCGCTCTCGGTAAGATATTTTCTGCCAATTCCTTTTAACTGCGACTTGCCAATTTCCTTTGTGTAACTAATCTTTCCATTTATGTTTTCAGTGTATGTGTCTTAAATATAGTGTTGACAACGAAGTTTAATGATAATTTTGACAACAAAATATATCAGTTGTTCATAATAGTATTTTTTCATATAGCAAGGTAGAACAATATCAGTGGGAGATTTTTCTTTTCTTTTTGTTTTTGTTTGGGGGGGGGGGTTGGCGGTAGGGTGTAAAGAGGTATTTCTATTCATACCCACTGCCTCCATGTACGCTAAAACTATATATATATTGGTGTTACATGTCAAAAACTTTGTGATTAATAGTTTCACAGTCTACGGGAATGAACAGATTGGTTGAGGGATCGAACGAAAATCGACAGATTTTGGTAAATTCGGTATAGAGCGAATCGAACTTTTAAAACAGAAATTTACTTTTTTTGGTAAATTACCACATTGTCTCCCCCCCCCCCCACCTCTCCCCAAAATAGCAATAATAATACGCAAACCACTAATCAATCCCCAATCTTAATCACAAATTTAATTTTCCCCTGTTTACTGCAAACAATTCAACGCGTAGGAATGGCACAGTTGCAATAGCCATGGCTGCAATCAGTCTGGCAGATTCCCTTGTTCCCTTTATTTCGGTCGCAGCAATTTGGTCCCTGCCGATCCCTGGCGACTTTTAATGTTTCCGTTAAAGTTTATGGTGAGCGAGCGGATTTATCTATCAGTGCTTCTGTCTGATATAGAGATATACTGATAGATCATTCGTTTATCTTTATCCGTCAGTCTTTATAAGATTTTATCAGGTTATATATACATAAACATAAACATAAACTTACATACATACATACATACATACATAAATACATACATACATACATACATACATACATACATACATAGATACATACATACATACATACATACATACATACACACATATTTATACATACATACATATTTATGTGTGAGTGTGTGTATGTATATATATGTGTGTGTGTGTGTGTGTGTGTGTGTGTGTACAATAATGTGTATCATGAAATCGCATAGATCACGAGATTCTATCTATAAATAAACAGAATCCTTACATACAGATCTCCAATAAACCTCGCTTGCCAATATCAGCTAAACCTCTCTGGAATCCCCCCCCCCCCCTTTCCGTTTCTCACCCCCACCCCCCTTTCCTACCTCCCCTCTTCCCCATCAATTTCTCCCTCACCCCGGCCTACCCTCCCTCTCCATCCTCCCTTCCGTCTGCCTCCTTCCCTCCCTCCTCCCTTCTCTTTTCTCCCTTCATTTCTCTCTCTTACTCTTTCCTTCTGCCTAAGAAAGAAGATGAAGAACGGGGAGAGGAGAAGAGGAAAAGAGGAGAAGATTAAAAGAATTATAAAAAAGGCAATGAGGAAATGAGGGAATAAAAAAGTAGGACACGAGTGAAAAAAAAGAGAATGGAGAATAGCGAATGAACGAGAAA
>NC_061845.1:8626989-8629489 GCF_019202785.1 Penaeus chinensis
TATACATACATACATACATACATACATACATACATACATACATACATACATACATACATACATACATACATACATGCATACATAAATACATACATAAATACATACACATATACAAAGAAAATAGATAGATACTGAGATGGTAGATAGACAGTTAGATAAACAGATGAGAGATAAATAGCTTTGAATATAGATAGACAATCGAAAGATGGACAGATAGACAGACAGATATAAATAGCTAGATATACATATATATATATATATATATATATATATATATATATATATATATATATATATATATATATATATATATATAACATAGACATTATTATTATGAATAAGGGAATACACGAGACGTTACTCTCCCTGATCTTCCCTCCTCCCCCTACCATTCTCCCTACCCCTCCCCCCTCCTATGCCCCCAATCTAGTCACCCAATACCATTGCTTCCTAATCCCCCCCCCCCCTACGTACACACACCACCCCTCAAGCCGACTCCCTCCCCCTCCCTCCCTCCCACCCCATCTCTCAGAAACCCACACTACCTTATCCATTTCCCCTTATGCATCCCTCCCTTCTCCCTCTCCTTACCTCATATCTTACACTTTCTCTCCCTTCTATTCCTCCCTCTACCCTTTCTTTCGTCGTCAGTTATTTCTCATGACTACACTTCATCTATACCCTTTTGCTCTCTTCCCTTCTACTTCTCACCCTGTCTTCTCCCCTCTCTTCCACTCTCTCATTCCCCCCTTTCCCTTTCACTCTTGCCTTCCACCTTTTTCACCCCTCTTCAGGTATCCACTCTCTCCATCCTTCCATCCTAACACCCCTTTTCACCCTTCCCTTCCACCACCTCACTCCTTCACCCCTTCACTTCTCTCTTCCACCACTTCACCCCTTCATTTATCCTTATTACCTCACCCTTTCACCCCTTCACTCCTCCCTGCCCTCCTCACCCACTCACCTCCTCACCCTCTCCCTCTGTCACCCCTCCTTGGCAAACCCCCTTTGTCACGCCTGCTTGACTCCCCTGCTGACGGTGAAATGCCACTCACTGACACTGACTTAGCAGCCATTTACTCGATACATTCCTAAGCCTGCTCGCGATGTTGTTCGTTCGATAAGCACGATAGGATTATATGGGGTGTTGCTTATGGATGCTTATCATGGGTGTTACTTATGCGTGTTACTTATGCGTGTTACGTATGCGTGTTACTTATGCCATGGTTGATAAAGTTCTACGGTAAAAAGAGGGTAGGATTTCTCTTTTTTTCTTTTCTTTTTCGGGGAGTGGGGTAAAAGGGACATAATTTCTTTATGAAATGAAGGCGGAGATGGAGGGGAGATAGAGAGAGGTGAGAGGACTGAAGAGAGAGAGAGAAAGAAAGAAAGATAATAATAATGATAATAGTAATAATAATAATAATAATAATAATAATAATAATAATAATACTGATAATAATAATAATACTGATAATAATAATAATAATAATAATAATAATAATAATAATAATGATAATAATGATAACAATATGATGATGATAATGAGAGTTATAATGATAATGATAATAGTCATCATCATGATAGTAATAACAATAAAAAGTAGAATAGCTGTAATGATAATAATGATAATACTAATAATAATGATAGAAATAATAATAATAATAATAATAATAATAATAATAATAATAATGATAATAATAACAATAATAATAATGATAATAATAATAATAATAATAATGAAATAATAATAAGAAGAACGATGCTAAAAACTAATTAATGCTAATAAGGATAACAACCACAACAACAACAACAACAACAACAACACGAACTGAAAAGAAGAAAGGAAAACAACAACAACAACAAAAATAAAAAATGAAGCACCACATTATTTTGAACCTTATCACACCGCGCCACAAGGGAGAGAGATTCGCCCTGACGAGATTTTCAGATCATCTCCCGTGAATGACGTAATCCCGGGAGACCGGGGCACCTGGCAACGCTCGGCTTCCTTGTCATGGGGGTTTCAAGGAGATTTCATTTTGTAGAAAGTCATTACGCATTTCCTGGGGATGCGGGGGGGGTGATGCGGTGGGGGTGATGCTGTGGTGGTGATGCTGTGGTGGTCGTGATGCGGTGGTGGTGATGCGGTGGTGGTGGTGATGCTGTGGGGGTGATGCGGTGGTGGTGATGCTGTGGTGGTCGTGATGCGGTGGTGATGCGGTGGTGGTGGTGATGCTGTGGTCGTGATGCTGTGGTGGGGATGCGGTGGTGGTGATGCGGTGGTGGTGGTGAAGCAGTGGTCGTGATGCTGTGGTGATGCTGTGGTGGTGGTGGTGCGGTGGTGGTGATGCTGTGGTCGTGATGCTGTGGTGGGGATGCAGTGGTGGTGATGCTGTGGTTGTGATGTGATGCTATTTGAAGCTGAGGTTGTGACGTGATGTGATAGATAGATAGATATATGTGTGTATGTGTGTGTGTGTGTGTGTGTGTGTGTGTG
>NC_061845.1:8636989-8639489 GCF_019202785.1 Penaeus chinensis
CCTATTTCCTTTCCCCTCTCACCATTACATCCACCCTCACACCTTTTCTCCTCCCCCACTCCACGCACTCTCTCTCTTTACCCTCCCACACCTATTCTTTATATTTCTATATATTATGTCCATGTGTTACTCGATGGTTGAGTTTGTGAAGTGTCCTTTGTTTTGATTTATGTTGTCGTGTGCGTGTCTAGCGTGTGTGATGTTTGTGGGAAGAGTTGGATGTGGTGTGGGGAATGTTGTGTATATGTGTGTGGGTGTGTGTGTGTATAAAGAAAGGGGATATATATGATATGAATGAGTTAGAGTAAATATATATGATGAGATGTGATAGTAATATATAAGAGGGGTGGGTGTGTGTGGGTGTGTGGTGGTTTGTGTGGGGGTAAGTATATATTTTGAAAGATTAATGAGAGTGAGAAATGATAAAAGGAGTTTGAGAGAAGAGAGAGAGAGAGAGAGAGAGAGTGAGGAGATGAGAGAGAAAGGGTGAACTTAGGAGGAAGGAGGAAAGAAGACAGAGGAGGAGAAAGGAAGAGGGGGGAAGGAGGGGGGAGGAGGTATGTGTTTTATTCACGTAAAAATTAGGCTGGGGTTTTAAATTTATGCATGGGGTTTGTTTATCTTTGTTTTTGCGCGAGGTATGGGTTTTTTTTTGTGTTTGGTTTAGGGTTTATTTTGAGTGTGTTTTCTGTATTTTTAAATTATGTTAATATAACCACACACCCACACGAAACCCCTATTTATTTAATATATTTTTATTTTATATATATTTTATATAATACATATATAATAATTATGCATTATTGGGTGGGTGGTTGTGTGTTTTTTGTTTGTGTGTGTTGTTTGTGTGTTTGTGGTTTTGTTTTGTGTTGGTGGGTTTTGTTTTGTTTTTGTGTTGTTTTATGTAGAAAATAGTGAGAAAGAAAAACTCCACAATACAAGATGATTTTACCGGTTTTATTAATCTTCGTCAAAATTTAAAGAAAAAGAAAAAACGGGAAAATCTTTAGATTGTGATAATTCCATTTCATTTACCCCTTATATATTTGTGGGCATAAATGGTTTATATTGATACTACATATTTATTCTTTTAATATCTAACACAAATATATGATATATATATATATATATTATTTAATTTTTGTTAAATATATATATTATATTATTATAATTATATAGATATATGTATTTAATTTATATAAAAAATAATTTATATATAAATATTTTTAAAAATTAAATATATATATATATATTTTTATATAATAAATAATTTTAAAATTACTATTTACACATCATTATATCAAATTTATATATATTTAATATTTTTAAATTTTTGTTATTTCCCCCTTTTACATATATTATATTATATATATATTTATTAATAAATAACTCACCAACGACCCACCACAACCACCACCCCCACCACTCCCCACACCACACACACACCCCACACACAAACCCCCCAACTACACCCCACACCACCACTTTTATTTTTTATTTTTATTTATAATTTATGGTTGGGGGTGTTTGGGGTGGGGGTGGGGGGGGTGTGGGGGGTTTGGTGTGGTTGTGTGGTGGTGGTGGGTTGGGTGTTGTGGTGGGGGTGGTGGTGTGTGTTTTGTGGTGTTTTTTGTTGGTGTTTTTTGTTTGTGGTTTTATACAAAATATTATATTTTAAAATTATATATTAAATTTATTTTAATAATGTATTTATTTTTTATATTTTTAAGTGTGGGTGTTGGGTGGTTGGTGGTTTTTTTTTTATTATTTATTTTTTAAAATATATGGGGGAGGGAAGAAGAGAAGGGGGAAGAGTGAGAAGAGAGGAGAGGAGGAGAGAGAGAGAGAGAGAGAGAGAGAGATTGATAGATAGATAGATAGATATATTATAAACAATAATTATAAAAATATATATATAAATATATTATATATTATATATATATATATATACATTTGAATATATATATATATATATTTATATATATATATATATATATTATATATATATGCAAGTATATATATATATATATATATATATATATATATATATATATATATATATATATATATATTATGTACATAATATCAGCCACACATGTTGTTTGTGAGGCTGAAATTTGCCGGAATTATGGGGAATTATATTTAATCTCTGCTTATACCTCTACATGCCAGAGATATTAATGCAGATGTGAGAATGAACATATATTGATACGTAGTTACACAGGTAGATAACTGAGGTGGGGTTTGTTATTATCATTATTCTCATCATTATCAATATCGTTATACTTACTGTCATTATCATTATTATTATCATTATCATCATCATTATCACCATTATCATTATCACCATTATCATTATCATTACTACATTATTATCATTATTATGATTATTGTAATTACTGTTTCAATAATTATCATCATTATCATCATCACTGTCATCATCCCCATCATCCATGTCTGCAATGATCATTGTTATTATCAGTGTTATTATTATTATTAT
>NC_061845.1:8659489-8666989 GCF_019202785.1 Penaeus chinensis
TTGTTACTGTCACCGTCGCCATAATGATGTTGTAGTTTCTTTTCACTGCAATTATTTCTCGCAACTTCTGTTACCTCTTCCGTTCTTCGCCATTCGCTCGCCTCTCTCCGCTTCATCATCATCCTTCTGTTCCTTTGCAGTCCCATCCCTGTTAAGCCTGCCTCTGGCCCTCTGCCGAAGCGCCCCCTTGGACAGCGAGAGGAAGCCGTAGCGCTGAAGGGGTAAACGCCCCCTCCCCTTGACCCCTCTTTTCAAAAACGCAACCCCCGTGGATAGTCAAGCTCAGGATATGACTCCCCCCCCTTCTTCCCCAATCCTTTCTTTGCATTTGGGGAAATTATTAAGTTCAAGGAAAAATATTCTCCTCCCCTTCCCTCCGCTTCCCTCCCCTTCCCCCTTATTCCATGGGCAATTGCACACCTCAATAGAACTATAAGATAAAGTCCCCTGGGTGAGCCCACTGTCCTCCTGGGGGTTCTGCTGCAACACAGGGGATAAGGAGGAGTGAGTATCTGCGTGACTAAGAACACATGTAGAATGAGAAGTGTGTATGCTTTTATAGCGTGCTTCATTTTGTGGTGTTACTAACAAGGGTGAGCTTACAATAGAGAGAGCCTGGAAAATATATATTTAAGCAAACCATTAGTAATGCGGGCGAAGTTGTGGTGCAATTTAGAAGAACTCCCTTGCTTTCTAAAAAAGAATCTATTTACATAACACCCAAGCCTCAATTAAACCAGCTTATTGCGATAAGTAGATAAATAAATCATTAAAAATCGTGCGTTCACAGCTTTGACCTCCATCGTCGGCAGCATGTGCGAGTTCTTAACACTGTTCTCATGGCATTCAGAATGAATATTACACACTATACATCTCGTGCAGTGTAGGATTGAAGTCGTGTACCTCATGACCTAGCCAAAAGGTCATTTCATTTTAGTGTTAAAGTCAGAATTCGGAACAAGTTTTTAAGAATCCTCTTGTTACTGTACACGACTTTTATACGAGACTGTGCATGAGTCATTACTCCACTCCATTTGTTCCACGTAATGTATATGCATAGCAAATGTGTTTTATTAACACTTAGCTTATGAATATGCAGTATCATATTCTAATTTGTAAAGATTAGTTTAGCATATTTATTCGCAATGATTTGCATTTTCCTTAATATAATCAACAGGAAAACCAGATGCTAATCCGCAGTCACAAAAGGCTAACAATTTCACAAATGAAAATCTCTTTTCTGAAACAAATCAGGAATGATAAAAAAAGGAAACGAAATGCTAAACAGCTTCAAAAGTAATCCTTATCCCCAGCATCTTTTTATAAACTATGCACAAGAATCATTTTTTTTTTTTTTTTCGTTTCCTCTTTCTCTTTATAAATATATAGATATATGTAGATAAACACATACATATATGCACGCTAACACACACACACACACACACACACACACACACACACACACACACACACACACACACACACACACACACACACACACACACACACAAACACACACACACACACACACACACACACACACAAACACACAAACACACACACATAAATGAGTATATAACCGACCTCTCATTCCGAGGAGGAAACCTGAAGTGTCGTTCCCCTGCAGGTACAACCCGATGCGTCAGGGCGTCGAGCTCAACAAGGGCGTGACGCAGACGACGACGGTGCCGAAGGAGTACCTCAACACGGAGCTCCTCACTTACAACACCAAGAGGAAGCATGACTCGTACATCAAGGGATCCGTCGTTTAGGGAAATGGCATCATGGCGTCGGAAATTTTAAAAGATGAAATTGATACATTGATATAAAAAAAAATAAACATGTGAATAAATTATTTAATATGTCTTGAGTCTTGCGTATGAATGAAGAAAAATCCGTATTCAAAATGTGAACTTATACATTATATATACTGTATATATATGTGCGCACGTCAACATATTATTTATATATATATATATATATATATATATATATATATATATATATATATTGTTCATATATGAATTTGTATGTATTATTGTTGTTGGACGATGGAAAAGAACTATTTAAAGGCTTTACAGAGCTCTGAACACTACGAGTCAAGGGGGGCGTAGATGTGCAGATTTAACTTTTTTCGTAAACGTATCAAGACTTAACTTTTGGGTGTTCACAACCAGAATGTGATCATCTAGAGAAACTTTGAAAAAAAAAACCCGTAAGAGTGTATCGAATGTTTTATAATCCTTGCGAGAAAAGTGGTTTCTTATGTTTAGATATATTATGCTCAGCACTGGCTACGAACTACGAGTTACCAATAAAGTAACTTGCGAAAAGAAGAGCACTTGAAGCATAGTACTCACATTAACACAGTGACTGATATACTACCAGAAAAAAAGTGTGATAAGAACTGCTTTCGTCCTTGGCTGAAAGGGATGCTGTGGCGCACTTGAACGGCAGCTGACTAGTAAATCAGCCGAGTGAAATGTTGAGTGTTCGGTCCAAAAAGTGTCTGCAGTGTTGCCCAATAAGCAACTTTAAAGTGATTGTGATGTTGTTGTGATTTTTATTACATGTGCATTCATCTACAAAAACTAAAACTCTTAATAGATTAGCGGAAAGGCTCATCAAAATAAAGAATAGACTGTAATATCACTAGCCCATAATTCAGACAGGGACGCCGACTAATGTTACCTAACTTACACGAAATGTTTCTATTTTGTCTCTACTTCGTATCCTTCGCAGGACTTCGGTGTAAATCAGTTTGCCTGCCAGCCATCAGTCAATTCAAGTAGATGAAATCGGGGCCAAAAGCGTTACTGTAGAAATAAAAGATGGTCATTTTCGAAATTCCGAGGCCGCTTCAACACCATCTGCGAAGCGATTCGATTCCTCTCCTTCATACATTATCTTGAGCAACCTTCACCTCATACCAAGGAAAATAAAAGAATAAATATATATATATGTCCTAATATGTAAATGAATGTGATATATAGATATATATCCCAATATATTTGTGTAATACCTTAGTATCTGGGTGGAACTAAAACTGCAAAAAGTGGTTAACTGTTTGTCTTCAGTGTTATTTGTCATGCACTTTTTCAAGACTGTTTGGATATATTTGGAGCTTATGCAATAGGCCAGATATCACGGGTTTGAAAAAGAGCCTTTTTCTTCATAACGTATAAGACCAGTTTGGTAGTACTCAAAATGCTTGATCCGAATAAGTCTGCTGATGAACTGATGAAAAAGGAATGTGTTTGGATGTCGGAACAAAAAATATGAAATAGGCTTCGCAATAAAGAATTAATGGGCTGCTCTTATATTTACGTACTCAGCACGCTCTTTTTTCTCATGAAAGATCAAGTATGTGAAAATTGCATGGATAATCATTTGCAACTGTTTTTCATACGTCTGCCTCTTAAAATTGATAGGGGAAAATCCCCCAAATTAAAACGTGGATGCAGATATGTGCACTATCATCAAAACTTCTTCTTGCTCACAACCTTTATAAGTGCATTTCTTGTAACCAGAATTTGTGAAGCGGTTGGGACAGAATAAACACATATTATGCGTGGAAATAGAACAGGTATCAATACAGTTACTATACTAAATGCCCCAAAGTAAAGAAATATATATGTGTACATGAAATGGTATCATCCACTGCAAGCACGTACTTATAACTGTGAGACCCACAAACATAGTGGTCTGGCAGGTGTCTGGTGCTATTACTGTCCATCCAACAGACTGTCACATTATGATCTCAAGCGTGTGCATGCGTGTGCGTTGAGATGATTTAACTAGGTAGTTATAGACATATACAAGTAGACACGAGTACTCCCAGTATGCGCATATTCATTTTCGCACACACAGGCACACGCATCTTCACACATTCATATACACACATACACGATTCATCCGCATACTAATAAGATTCGGTCACTTATACAGACACTGAATAATACATGCATAAGTGGATATATGTAAGATAAATGGAGGACAATAGAAAGATATAAACAAGGCCGTTCAACATCTAAGGTTGCATGCATAACACAGTAGATACAAGAGAGGTTTCGATTGTTTTTTATCTCCTTCACAAGGATACGATCCCTTTTAGCATATTCTGCGATGTAACTATAAAATTTAAAAGAAGAACCATTCATCTGGGATCGAATCCTTGTAAAGCTTCAAAGATAGTGTCAGATTTCATTAATCCCGGTTTTGTGGATTAAAAGTTTGAAGGCTTAAGCCGATCGCATTTTTATAAAGTAATATAGATCGTCGATACAACAAGGAAGTGAATATACTTCGTCAGCACATGGTGATATAGGAATGCGTAGGGGAAACATGAATTGTTAGGTAAATGAAAAGGATGACGATAACGATAATAAAGATAATGATAGAGAGAAGTTTCTAAAGTGCTAGACTTTAAAACCTGTCCGGTGACAAGAACCCTCGTAGAATCTCATTTTAAGATATTGACATTATCCTAAACCATTTACTTCCTAGAATTCATCGTCACCCATTCTTAACTCAAGGAGCCAAATACTCTGTAATGTACACTCATCACGTGATATCACCCATAAGTGTTTACAGTTTCTGTTGTGATTTATCAAGGTTGGTATGTACGTTGTATTTCAATGTTTATGTATTTATTATGTATTAAAGTTTGTCATCCAGCATAATGAAGGGGGAATGCTGGAATGCATATGTATATCAGCTGTATTTATATGTTTGTATGTATATAAAGACGGTTGTATTTTCTCACTGGTGCATTTAATCAGCCAATTAGCTCTCGTGATAGAAGAAGGAACAAAAATAATCAAATGATAAACACAGTGCATTTATCTGTCATAAGAAGCTGTGTTAAGTAATCTGTCAAACACTCTCTCAGTATTCATGTTAATTTTTATATTTCCATATTGTTATGTCTCTCAGTGACCTGTCTATATTTTTTGTCACCTCTCTTTGGTTTCCTTATTCCTCTTTCTAAGTCAGTTTATTCTTATCAACTGTGTAATAAGACTTCAAATCTCACCCAACTTAACCCAGCTTCAATAAGAGAACATAACCGTTGATAAGTCTATCCCTAGAGATTAAGAGGAGAGGAGGAGAAGAAGAAGAAGATACAAACAAAAAAAAAAAGACATTTCTGTTTATCACTTTATGGAGATCAATACCTGGATATTTTTTTTTTTTTTTTTCCCCAAACCACAGATACGTTCTTGTAAGTCTAGGATCCCAATGGCGAAATCTTCATAAAAGGATTATCAGATATCCATGTTAATTGAGGGTATGAGCGATTGAAGATGTTCCCAGACCAGCTCTCCGAACATGCGCTTATCAAAAGTCCTGTTAGTTTAGACTTTTATCTTAACATTAGCATCGATGTTTTCACGTTAATACACTACAATACTTACACAGAGTGGATAAACGTGAACATGGCGATCATTAAGTTCGGGATGAAAGTTTAAGACAATAAGAAATTGGTCCGAGAAATCCTTTGGCCGCGCGTGTCTTTAATTATAATGATAATAACAAAAACAAACAAGTCACTCACCCCGATTCACCATGTCTCTCTTTAGAAAAAAATATTTTGAAGAAAAAATATCAAATAAATATATATATGTATGTCTATCGTATACAGAAATATACAGAAACATGACTATGAAGTGTCAAATGATATGAAGAAAAGAGAGGCTTGGCGAATCGCCGAACGCCCGAATTAGAGGTGAGTTTCGAGTTTTCTCTTTCCTGAGATTGGCTATACTGTTGATGGCAATTCGGTCCCTTACCTGATGTCAGACGATGACTTTCATATCGGTGAAAATGCATATAGATAATGAATCCTGCCAGTGAAATGAAAGTGCATGGAAAGTGTTTTAGTTTGGTTGTTATTAGATATCTGTGCATGGAGAAAGGCCAACAAATAAGTAAAAATACATTCTCTCTCTCTCTCTCTCTCTCTCTCTCTCTCTCTCTCTCTCTCTCTCTCTCTCTCTCTCTCTCTCTCTCTCTCTCTCTCTCTCTCTCTTCTTTCTCTTTCTCTTTCTTTTTCTCTTTCTCTCTCTTTCTGTGTGTGTGTGTGTGTGTGTGTGTGTGTGTGTGTGTGAGTGTGTGTGTGTGTGTGTGTGTGTGTGTGTGTGTGCATGTGTGTGTGCGTGTGTGTGTGTGCGTGTGTGTGTGTGTGTGTGTGTGTGTGTGTGCGTGTGTGCGTGTGTGTGTGTGTGTGTGTATGTGTGTGTGTGTGTGTGTGTGTGTGTGTGTGTGTGTGTGTGTGTGCATATATATATATATATATATATATATATATATATATATATATATATATATATATATATATACATTAAAACAAAATATATCTCGGTAAAATATAATTTAGCTGACGTGAATCTACATATAACCCGACCTCAAATAGCATCCTTTGTGACCTGTTCTGCCCTGAACGGATGAGATTGCTAAATATCAAATCCTAAATTGCTTTTCGATAATAAAGGCTTCAGGTGCATGAGGATATCAGATAACTCTATTAATCGCTCACATTGGGAATTACTGATAAAAGTGTGTTTAGTTGATTATAATTAGTAGTGGTTAAATTCTCTATTACCTAATGAAGGGAAGGTTAGCAACGTGTGATCAAATTGCCACAAGGAGTGATTCTTAAACAGCCTGATAAGATCTTCAAGAAAGCAAAAATTAAGAAAGTAGAAAAGGCAGAACGTGTTGTCCTTAAAATATTATGCTCTTAAACAGCTACCTATAAATCTATAAATAAAGCGACAGAAGCCGAAATATCAGCCACCCCAAGTCCTTACTAACAAGCTAAATCTTGAGAATTCGTGCTATTGGTTCATAAAACTCTACGCATGCCACACGTCATGTTTAACTTAAGTTCGAGTTATATCCGGAGGCACCAATTGAGCCAAAGTTTCGCTCTCTCGTTAAAATGAACGGTCCAAATGGCCTTCCCGTCTTAGTGAGCCTTAAAGAAAGAGAAGTGTCATCGAAGCATTTCAAAAATAGCAAACGTCGGATTAGTGCTCGGCATCAACTTTAACGCAATGCCAGTGTGCGTGTGTGTGTTTCTGGGTGTGTATATGTGTGTGTATGTGCGTATATGTGTGTGTGTGTGTATGTGTGTGTGTGTGTGTGTGTGTGTGTGTGTGTGTGTGTGTGTGTGTGTGTGTGTGTGTGTGTGTGTGTTCGCGAATGTGTGTGAGTGTGCTTCGTACACTTTTTTATGGGTAGGAATAGAATCTGATGCTACCAATTAGTATGACATTCACGTGGAAATCTGAGATACACTAAGTGTACAAATAGAGAAATTTCCTCAGAAAAAAATATTTTGTTGTTAAAATCCACGCTTCCATACACGCTAAACAATATCAACAGTCCGTTTACACAATGGAAACTCTTTTTACTGGAAATTAATTATATGAATAAATGTATGTTACCTGGCCAAACGATATTACCGAAACATCTGGTAACACGTAATGAAGCCTG
>NC_061845.1:8699489-8701989 GCF_019202785.1 Penaeus chinensis
TCTTAGTAGTAGTAGCAGCAGTAGCAATTGTAATAAGTTATAGTATTGTTATTCTCATTGTTATTATTATTATCATTATCATCAATATAATGATTATCATTAAAAGCATCACCAACGCTATTGTTATCGATATCATTATGATAAGCGAGAACTAAACACACTGATATCCTTAGTATTATTCTTACGACTAACCATTAACGTGAGCCTACGATCTCAAAAAAGCGCAGTCCACAAGGTCAATTTGTCTCGCAAGCTCACTCCTGCGGCCCAGTCAGGTCCTGAGCACATCTCGTTCTTGAATTCTCGCTCCTATGTTGCTTCCAGAGGAAATGCCGAGGAAATGAGTCCGCCACGAACCACTGCTCGCCGGATATGCGACATTCCTTCATCTCCCCCTCCCTTCCCCTCCCTCCTCTACTCCTCCTATCCCTCCGTCCCGTCTCTATCCTTTGTGCTTCCTTTCCTCGCTGTCCCACGGCGTGCGAGCCATCTTCGTACTGTCATCTGTTGTATGTAAGGAGGGTATGTGTTTGTTTGTTTGTTTGTGTGAGGGGTGTGTGTGTGTGTGTGTGTGTGTGTGTGGGTGTGTGGATGTGTGGGTGTGTGTGTGTGTGTGTGTATGTGTAAGTGCACGCTTATGTGTGTGTGTGATGTACAAACACCGTCTTCACTGTCGCAACAATAAACGGCATTTCAAAACAAGCCAGATGAATACCAACATCAAAAACATTAAAATCTTCCTCTTCATCTTGCTTCTCACCTTTCTCCTCATCTTTCTCAATATAACCCGTCTCTTCTTCCTCTTCTTAATTTCTCCCACCTTCCACCTAGTCCTCCTCCTCTTCTCCCTTTTCATATCTCTCTTCATTTTTTTTTCCTCATCTTCCTCTTCCTCCCACTTCTCACCTTCCCTCTCATCTCCCTATTATCCTCGTCATACCTCTGCCCAACCCTCCTCATTTTCCTCCTCATCTCCCTCCTAAACCGTGAAGAGGGAAAATGGACATCCAATCGCCTCTCATCTCCCCAAACCGGAAGCGATCAGTAAAAGGTAAGAGTATGAGGCTGAATCTGTAAGATATTTTTATGAGCGAGATTCGGGATTCTTTCGGTAGACAAATGAGGCATTTGGCTACGCTGATGTTAACCGATTCGCTGCGGTTGAGGGGAATTCATTACGTAATCTGCGTCGAGGAAAAGGTTTTTTAAACCGATTTTCCTCTTTTTTCTCTTTTTGTTTTGTTTTTTTTACTTTTTTCGTGTTTTTGTTATATTTCATAGGTGTGTTTATGTGATGAATGTGTATTTGTTTTCTTAATGAATGTGTCTTATATATGTATGAATATGCGCGTCCGTTATTTATTTACATATAGATATGTTGTTGAACTTCCAGTTATCTCTATGTGTGATGTATACATACGTCGTTATATTTATTTAGATGGTATGCTTCTATAAATCTTTGTGAATATATCTGGCTTTGAGTTATCTATATGTTTCGAAAATGTGCGAATTTTCACTGGTTTTCATTATACATGTTAGTGTATGAGTTTTATGGAAAGTATTTTGTTCTTATACTAATCTGCCTCTTACATACAGACTGACGTATGTATCTATTCATAGTTATGTTGAAGATACAAGCATATGCGGTGAGTCTATGCATTAATTTAATGTCATCAGCATGATAAAATTAAATCAATGCATAGACACATTCACATAATCTCCAGAAATACTATTGCATTCAGAGATTCATTGGCATGATACCAGTTCTTTTATCAATTCAAAATCCTTTTTCGTCTTCCTGTCGTCAAATTTCCTCACATTTTATTCTATTGATGACAAAGTAGCAGCACTCTCCGTCTCTCAATAGAAATCGACAACGCCTCCAGAATTTTTAGTTACCTCTGAGAGAGAAAGAGGATGGGAGAGAAAGAGATAGAAAGAAAGATAGAGAGTGAGAGAGGGAGGGAGGGAGGGAGGGAGGGAGGAAGAGAGAGAGAGAGAGAGAGAGAGAGAGAGAGAAGAGAGAGAGAGAGAGAGAGAGAGAGAGGGAAAAGAGAGAGAGAGAGAGAGAGAGAGAGACTGATAGGCAGATTGCAACACAGATAGGTAGATGTACATCTAAACAAAGAACCCTCCAACGAAAAATGCTTCAAGGGACGTTAGGGAGAAGTAAGAGAGAAAAAGACAGAGAGACAGGCAAACAGGCAGACTTACAGAAAGACAAACACATAATTATACAGACAGACGGACAGGGAAAGAAGGGGGGGGGGTCGTGGAGCCGTTACCATAAACCAAAGATTTATGGCAAAAGTTCAGACCTACTACTCAAAACTGAAGGAGAGAAAAGATATTCTTTTTCATTCTAGAAATATATCTAGAGGTCCTTCTCCTCTTACTTATTCGTTGAAGCAAGAGGTTCACAAAGTTTTATTCCTTTTTATCAATTTTTATATAAGTATTGATAAACATGATAACTGAATAAGCTCGGTCTTTACTTTGG
>NC_061845.1:8706989-8709489 GCF_019202785.1 Penaeus chinensis
CTCTCTCTCTCTCTCTCTCTCTCTCTCTCGCTCACTCTCTCGTTCGCTCTCTCTCCCTCTTATTCGTCCATACATTCACTTGCTCATTCACTAACTCATTCATTCACCTATTCACTCACTCAATCACTCTTACATCTCTCTCTCTCTCTCTCTCTCTCTCTCTCTCTCTCTCTCTCTCTCTCTCTCTCTCTCTCTCTCTCTCTCTCTCTCTCTCTCTCTCTCTCTCTCTCTCTCTCTCTCTCTCTCTCTCTCTCTCTCTCTCTCTCTCTCTCTCTCTATCTCTCTCTCTCTCTCTCTCACCGATGCACTTACTCACTCACGCACTCACTCTCTCACTCACACTCTCTCTCTCTCTCTCTCTCTCTCTCTCTCTCTCTCTCTCTCTCTCTCTCTCTCTCTCTCTCTCTCTCTTTCTCTCTCTCTCCCCCCCTCTCTCTTTCTCTCTCTCTGTCACTCATACACTCACTGACGCACTCACTCACTCACTCACTCACTCACACACTACTCACTCACTCACTCACTCTCTCTCCCTCATGATCAGCAGGCAGGACAACCAAAGCAGCCCTACTAAATACGATCGTGAAAACATGTAGTGACGATAGTGACAGAAAATCGGTACATCAGATCGGCAATGAAATCAGTGATGGCAGTTTAGACAAAAAAGCTATAAAGCGACAGAAACTGGTAACCCGAGTGAATTCAATATTACTACGCGAACTGCAATTGACTAGTGCGTAGATAATGGATTGATTGATTATTCTAAATTATCTGCCGCGTCAACAGTTAAGGTCATTAGCGGCGAATACCTCATGAGATTAAAAAGTTATAATGTTTCCTACGTTTAAAAATATATCAGTAGGTAATGTCTCTTATGTGTAAAAATAATTAATATTGTATTGAAATCAGAGCATAAATTTTATGTTTTGAAGGTATAAAAGAAAATGGATAAATATTATGCATATATATATATTTTTTTTAAAGCATTAGTTTTCCTTAGGAAACTAATAATACTTTCTTCGTCACAATTCTCCCCTAGGACCGTAGATAATGGAAAATCTATGGTTTGCAACAACAAAGACAGTCACCCTTGCCGCAGATTGGTCGCCGTCACCCAAACAATCAGGCAATCCTACGTCTTTTGCAAAATTCTCCCGCAAACAAGAGACGAATCAAGACACCCATGATCCCTCCTCCTGCAGCAGCCAGATAGCACTGCAAATTGACTTGCAATCAACAAAACGATGGGGCACGGTGTGATACCTCAGAAGCAGAGATGCGGAAAGGGTACATCCGTCACAACAGACTGCATTCCATAAAATCAAACAACAGGAAGCTAAATAACAGTTACAACCCCACTAAGAACCACTCACCCTCAGAAAAAATATTACCATTATAGTAGTAATAGATAAATAACTAAATAAACAAAAACTGAAGACAAATACACCGATACATAGGCAGATTGCTAAACATTACAAATTGTCAGCAAAAATAAAAAAAATGACATGTTTCCTCATTAATAAGTTAAGAAAACGTATCAAATATAAAAAACATACGTAACAAAAATTACACAATTACTCAAGTTCCAACAGTAATTACAAAGAAATAAGGCCCGAATTAGTCACTGCCTCAAACACCTTTCCTAACAATTAAAAAAGGTTCGTGAACAGAAAACCTGCGCTCAGATCACAAACAACACAATCGAAATAATACCAAGTTATATAATCTCTCCTTTGAAAACATAAATAAATAATCAAATAAACTAATATCCTATGCACAAATGGTGTATGGCTTCACAAAGATATATAAAAAAAAAAAGTTTCATTAACATTCTTAATGTTCGTGTTTATAGATGTACTCTGTGGTACGGCAAGATTCTAGAGGGAAATGTAATCTACGAATGCGATACAATAGGTATAAGAAGTTACATTATTCTAATGTGTTTTTGTTTGTTTTGCTTGTCTTATTTAGTTATCAGTATTCATCAAGATCATTTTATTTATTTTTGTATATATTGGTGTATTCTCATTCTTCCTGTGAGTTTTATGTTTACTGGTTGAGTATGAAACCTATATTTTTTTCGTGTAGTGGAGATGCACTCTGCTGTAAAGGGAAGTCCTTGTGGTGCAATTGGCTGTGTAAGTTTAGGGTGGGATCACAAATAAACTTTGGGCACCACTGTTGTAGACAATCAGACGCAACAACAAAAAAGTTATGTTTCCTACGTTTAAAAAATCTATCAATAGGTAATGCCTCTTATGTGTAAAAATAATGAAGTTGTATTGAAATCAGAGCATAAATATTAAGTTTTGAAGGTATAAAAATAAATGGATAAATTCGACTATTTTGAAAATGCTTATAGATATTTTTTTTTCATTATTGGTGGCTTTAATAAATGAAATGCATAGTTAATCGGCCTAATAGAGAAAAGAAAAGGATTAAGAGATCATAAGCCTACAAGGGTTATATAAAGTATTTCGTCCACATTACAGAGAGACCCGAT
>NC_061845.1:8719489-8724489 GCF_019202785.1 Penaeus chinensis
ATGATGGTGATGATGATGATGATGATGATGATGATGATGATGATGATGATGGTAATGATGATGATGATGATGATGATGATGATGATGATGATGATGATGATGATGGTGATGATGATGATGATGATGATGATGGTAATGATGATGATGATGATTATGATGATGATGATGATGATGGTGATGATGATGATGGCGCCAGATTTCCAGTCTTTTGGAAGGGTAAAGAAAATCTGATAAAGGAGATTGTAAAAGTACATATCATTCATGAACTTAGAAAAAAGGGGCAAGGAATTCAGCGAAAGTAATTTCGAAGGAAAAAAATTACATAGCGCTTTTGCTTTTGAATGCGAAATAATTTATCACTAATGAGAGTGAAAACCCTTATGAAAGAGAGAAAGAGAAAAAAAACGTATTGATTCAAAATAAGCGAAGAAAAAAGGACAAAAACATCGAATGCAACTTTTGAAAATGAAATGAAGGAATTATGAAATAAGAGACGAAAAAAAAGAGTGAACAAAGTAAAAATGACAAAACAGTCGACTCCTCAGTCTCTGAATATATAAAACTGACTCAAATAGCATCATATAAACATATAAACTAGAGGCTTGATAGCGTTCCCTTTCCATAAGAACCTCTATAACTCGACCATATTTAGGTGTGTCGAGGAATATTATGAACCATGCACTGATGTTAAACATAAGATCGTATGGTACGTATGTGCACGTGTAGTAATGATATTTGCAATTAGAATAGTTGCAATAGTGGTTGTGGCTGTTGTTACTGCAGTGATAGTAATAGTAGTAGTAGGTACTGAGAGCATTCATAATAATGATAATGACAATGAAAGGGATGATATCAATAATAGTAATGATGGTAGTAATAATAATAATGGTAATTTTAATAACAGTAATGATAATGGTATTAATAATAATAATGATAATGATATTAATAATAATAATGATAATGTTAAAAATAATGACAATACTAATTAGGAGGATGAAGTAGATAGAAATAATATATAATTAAAATAATCGTAATTGTTCTTATTGTCATCAACATCATCATTAAAGTTCCTTTAATTATCATAAGCATTAGAATCATTAATCTTATCATCATTATTTCTTTTATTAACGTTATTACCGAAATACCATTTTCCTGTTGATGTTGGTGTTGACGTTATTATCAATATTACCATTATTACCTTATTGTCATTATTATTATTGTTATTATTATTGTTGTTATTAAGATTATCAGTATTGCTATCGTTATTATTGTTACTATTACTACTATCGTTGTCATTGTTATATTATCATTATTATTATTATTACTATTGTTATTATTATTGTCAT
This sequence comes from Penaeus chinensis, assembly GCF_019202785.1. NCBI lineage: Eukaryota > Metazoa > Arthropoda > Malacostraca > Decapoda > Penaeidae > Penaeus > Penaeus chinensis. The sequence continues at coordinate 8,720,836 of NC_061845.1, forward strand.
TAGTCTTATCCTTCTCATCATTGTCATCATCATCATCATATTTTCATTATTATTTTTGTTATCATTATTGCTGTTGTTGTTGTTGTTGGAATTATTATTATTATTATTATCATTATTATTATTATCATCATCATTCATATTATTATCGTTATTATTATTGTTGTTGTTGTGTTGTTGGAATTATTATTATAATCGTTATTATTATTAGCACTATTATTGTTGTTATTATTGTCATTATCATCACTATTATTATAACCACCATTATCATTACTACCATTATTATCCTTATTGTTATTAACATTATTAATGCTATTGCTATTAACAATATATTTTATATCATTACTATATCCAATTTTTATGACTATTGTTATGATTGTTATTATCATTACTGTTATTATAATAATATCACCAGCATTAGTATTATAGCTATTATAGATATTATTGTTATCATTAATATTATTGTTATCATTAATATTATTGTTATTATTATTATTATCATTATTATTATTGTCATTATTATTATTATCATAATTATTTTTATCATTATTATTATTATTATCATTATCATCATCATCATCACCATTATCATTGTTTTCATTATTACCATTATTATTATTATCATTATTATTAGTATTACTATTAATATTAGTGACATATTAAACCTCTGCTAAGGGTGAGGTATTAACCAAAATCATTCAAACAGTGAAAAAAACGGCAGCATGGTCCAGAAGAAAGAATTTTATTGATTTAAAACTCTAATTCCTTATCAGTACCACGCAGAAACAACGGAAAACCACAGATCAAGACCACCGCTCTTTGCCGTAAGAAGAAAGAGCACAAGATATCCCAAGTCTCACTGACTTTTTAATTCGTTTGTATTCCAGGTGGAGTGAGAGTACCTAGGAATGTACCTTAGGCATGGCTGGCTACCTGATCTAGTTTCTATACAGTGTAAAGTGTAGACTATTGGTTCCCAGAGACGAGAGATCTGGGGGGGCGGTGAGGCAATACGGGATGGTATCGGGGTGACAGGATGGCATTAGGAGCATTTATTAAATAACTGTGTCATAAACATTAAGGTAAGCTTTAACTCAATGTTTATGACATATGTTATCATAAACGTTATGGTAATAATACATTAGTTTTCTGAATTATATATATGTTTTTATTTATTAATTAATTGATTTATTGTTTAATCTTGTTATTTTCAATTTGAAGCATATAAAAAAGTATGTGTTCGCATGTGCGTATGAGAAGGAGGGCCCGAGGCAGCCATTTGGAAGCTAAGGGTATCAAGTTATACTAATAACTGTAGGGTTGACTTGTAGTGACCTCTTGAGATTGTTTTACTAATACTAGAAATACGAGCACTTGATTTTTTTTTTTTTTTTTTTTTTTTTTTAGGGAATATCCACACACAATGGCACATGCCTGGCAAGGTTTGACAGCTACATAACGTACAGTCAAGATAGGTTGATGTGCAAGATCAGCTCGAGATACTCTATAACTTTTAACATTATTATCATCGCTACAATTCTTATTTCCATTGTCACCATCAACATTATCATCAACATTATTACCATCATTATCATCATCACCGCCATCGCTGTTATCAAATAATCACTATTATTACTACCCTCATTATTATCATTATCATTATTATCGTCGTTAATATTATTATAAGTGTGATCATTGATAGTATCATTATTATCATCATTATTGTTACTATCATTATTAGTATTATAATTATTAGTATTATAGTTATATTTATTATCATGTTATCATGATCAGCATCATCATTATCATCATATCATTAATAATTTTATAAGCGTTCTTGTCGTTGTCGTTATTATTACCATTATCAATATCATGTCTATTATCATTGATATTATTATTATCATCATCACTATTTTAGTTTTATTATCATTAGTATTATTATCATTATGTTTTATTATTATCATTATTATTATTATTATCGTTATTCAATAATGATAATAATTATAATAATAATAATAATGGCAATGCTAATAATAGTTATAATAATAATTATAATAGTAGCAGTAGTAATAATAATAACAATAACAATAATAATAATAATAATAATAATAATAATAATAATAATAGTAATAATGATAACAATAATCGATAACGATAATCATCAATTATGGTAATAGTTATGATAATGCTTATTATCATTATTATCATTATTATTATTATTATTATTATTATCAATGTTGTTGTTTTTATAATCATAGTATTATCGTGACAATGTTATTGATATTGATGATGACAACAATAATAAGAAGCGTTGGCAGAATCAATTTCTGCTCAACCTACTGCATCCCAAAAATGAAGTTTTCATGGCCCCGGTATCATAAGCAAAAGTATTTTTTTTCATATAATTGTGAGTTTTTATGCTAATGTGACGATAACTTAGTAAATATGTCCAATTAAAAATTACTGATAGTGTAAGATGCACTGTTTATCTGCAGGATCCTTTGTAGTGTAATCGTAGTGCGAGTTGATATTTGCACATTTCGATTAAGTCTCCGTAAGAAATATATTTGAAAATCGTGTATTTTTGATACAAAATCAGTTGAAATCCGCCCAAAATACCTCATTTACAGTTGCTACATGTATTACAATTGATTGTTCATTACTTGTGACAATGAAGGCTCATGCGTCTGTGCGTGCCGTGTGTAGGGAGTGGGGTAAATGTTTATCAGTGAATGTGTAGTGTGCATGTGTAAGTTTCTGTATAAAATCCTTTGAGTGTCAACGTGAAAGCAACCGAAATTTCAACCACTAAGAGCCCTCATGACAAAAGCGCAGTACACGATGACGAAGGCACCGAAAACCACTGGGATAGCTATCTTCAAGATGGCGTTCAGCTGAGCCCTACTCACGCCCCTGCAGCCTTGAGCCTTCATCCCTCCACCATCCACCCTTCTTTGCGGCACGACCCTGTTAACTACCCACTGGCCTTTGGACTCTTCCCCTATACCCTCCTTCCTCCATTTGTCGATGATAACTAGGCACATGACCATAAGGAAGTTGGCGATGATGCAGCCCAGAAACCAAATATCGATGAGCTTCAAGTATGAGGTCTTCGGGAGGCCGCCGACCAGCTCGGAGAAGAGCGTGGCCAGGACGAGGAGGGACGTCAGAGCCACCGTCACCCGGTTGGAGAAGTCCTCGACGTCGAAGTAATAAGTAAGGTACGAGATGACGAGCAACATGCATGAGGGGACGTAGGCAGCGCTGATGTAGTAGATGTACTGGTTGCGTAAGATGAGCTCCAGGCGTTGGGCGGCGTAGTTATTCAGAGTCAAGTTGGTCACGAAGATCTCACGAACGACGTACGCGTGATGTCTCCGGTTCCCGCTGAAGTCAAACTTGTTGATGCGAACGATGAACAGATCAGAGGTGTACTTGGCCAATATGATGTACAAAGGGCAGCGCTGGGTGTCGAAAGGATAGTATGCCAAGTTGTAGTAACATTGAAGTTGAAGGGTGTATTCCCGGACAGCGATCAGGTCGTTTTGAGCACCACTGTACAGCTGATCTGAAAGTGAGACGAAGTTAATAAAGTAATAAACAGTCCAACACGGACACACTTAGGAGGGGTTTTGCGTTTTGTTTGTTATGGTGGCA
>NC_061845.1:8759489-8761989 GCF_019202785.1 Penaeus chinensis
GGGGCATTTTTTGCAGTAGAAATCGTTCAGCGTACCCGAGCGGTTCCCGAGGGCAGCCTCGTCACCACAGCCACACACGAGGCGCTCGTTCATCTTGATCACTGTCACAAAGACCATAGGCGTCTCTGGGTCTTCCCGCAGACACAGTCCCGCGCAGACAGAGGCCGACCTCACCTCGTGGTCCTCGTGGTGAATTTCGAATTTGTCGTAGACTAAGAAGGCCTCGTTGTAGCAGGACATGTAGTGGAGGCAGAAAGCAGCCGAAGGGGCGTAATTCATGGCTGAGATGCAGATTATCAGAAGACAAGATATCGACGTCATGGTGCAGCGGATGTTAGTGCAGTACTGGTAATGCCCGCCGTTAGGTTTATTATGCCTCCTGGGAATGGTGTAGTCTTGCTGATAACCGTATAACCTGGGGATTCTTTGTCACTGATAAGTTACTGATAAGATTATGAGCGGAAGTGAAACACGATATCGCATAGATTTTCTGAAACTAGAATTTGAATAAGGAATTGAATCTGCCTGAATTAGATATCTTAAACGTATGTATAGCCAGAGTTTTCATTTCATATTCAACATTCATCTTTGGAGAAAGAAATCAGAAGTATAACGGAAATATGTTGTGTATATATATGTGTGTCTGTGTTTGTGTTCGTGCGTCCGTGTGTGGGTGTGTAAGTGAATGTTTGGTGGCACCATCCTGGAGTAGAAATATGAAATCTAAACTTCAGTAGAAAGTGACAATATCATCAAAACATCGAATAGACAACTTACGAAGCCATTCAGCAAAACGGGCGCCCTTGCGTTATCACGAGCGTAAGCTCTTCTCGAAACAGATCGAGGAATTCCCTCGGAAACGATGAGTCATCAGGTTATAAGATACATACTTATCTTGGTTTAAATGGCATTTTGTTACTTTGCACAAAAGTGTGTTAGTTAAGGACACACACACACACACACACACACACACACACACACACACACACACACACACACACACATATATATATATATATATGTGTGTGTGTGTGTGTGTGTGTGTGTGTGTGTGTGTGTGTGTGTGTGTGTGTGTGTGTGTGTGTGTGTGTCTGTGTGTGTGTGTGTGTGTGTGTGTGTGTGTGTGTGTGTGATGCAACAGATACAAAATCCTCTTTCCAACTTCCTCTAACCCCAACCCCGTCCTCTCCCATTCCAACATCGTCCTAAATCCTCCTCTCCCACATCACCCTCCTCCTCCCCTCAACCCCTCTGCTGCAAGCCTACAATTTATGCACATTATAATGCATGGGCTCATTATAATGGAGTGTGTGTGTGTGTGTGTGCACTCAGGCAGACACTGTTCAGACGTCTGGGCACGAGTATGAGCACGTATGCACGGAAATGCGCAGGTGTATGCGTGTATGTGTATACGTGTCCATGTGTAAGTGTATCCAAGAGAAGCAATATATGAGGGTGCGTTTACACATATGTATGCCCATTTGATGTCCGCATGTCTATATATGTGTATGCATGTGTATGTGTGTAGTTTCGTATAATATAGGAGTATGTATGCATATCATATGCATAGGAGCATATGTAAAGTTGTATGCTTACATGTGCATGTGCACGAAAATGAAGATATGCGTAGTACTTAGTGCATTTGCGGGTGAACAACTATGTTTGCACTAGGTGTACACACGCATAAATCACACATTTGCACTTCTGATACTCAAGCTTATACTCACGGGAGTATGCCCTGGTGTCGTGAGCAGGCCCGTCCGTTGCTGTTCATAAGTCCACATTAGAGAGGGTCAACCCTGCTGGAGAGGCTTATCAGTGGCATCCCGGCTGTAATACTCCCCCTCCCGCCAAGATACACCTAAGCCAGTAGGTGGGGAGTAACTCGGCTGTCTACCTCTCAATCAAAAACCATGACTGCACAAACAGAGCAACGGCCCTCATTCTCCGGAGGCGGAGCCCTGGTTACGGCGGCGATCAGGATCACTCCAGACCAAAGGGTGCTAAAAATGATGGACCTTTACGCATACAATATATAGACTATGAGAAATAAATCCGACTTACTAGTATTATTTGAGGAGCTCTCTTTCATTAAATGGGATGCTGAAGGACTCTGTGAAGTTGGAAGACTAGGCGAAGAACAGAAAATACTAAATAATGGACACGTGCTCTATTGGAGAGGTAAACCCACTATAAAATAAGCTGCACTTGAAGTAAGTGGTAAGAACGTCAAGCAAAGTTCCAGCAAGCTCTCGATAGAAACTAAATAGCTTATGCAAAAACACAGTGTTATGAAAGTATTGTCAAGCAGGGACAAATTAGAATTAGCTGAACTAACAAAGACTATAAATAAAAAGAAGAGAGAACGGAAATTCAATTATCAAACAATGAATGAAACAGTGATGAAAACAGATAAAAGGAGACTCGGAATAGGGAGAAATCAAATGTATGCAATAAAGAAACTAGACGGAGAAGTGACATATAATAAGAATGAAATCAT
>NC_061845.1:8769489-8774489 GCF_019202785.1 Penaeus chinensis
TGGAAAATAATAATAACAATATCTGATTGAAAAACATGACAGTTCACATGCTTCCGTCTATTACTACTATCTATTAACTATATTACACTGATGGGAAATCCAAAACAGCTAAAGGTCTGTTTGAAAAGCACATTTCACTCTAAGGACATTTTAAGTTATGTGGACGGAAAAATAAAGCCACTCATCATAATCCTATATAAAAATGGTCAGTCTGTTTAATAAATAGTAACAATTTGAACTTTCCTTCCCACGTCTGTTATGCTGTTACTGCTACTCATAATAAGAATGCAGCATAAGCAAGACTGATATATTTGTATTGTCTATATTAAGACACATCAAAAAAGTTACAAGACCTTCCATCTTTGTAAATGAAGTCAAATATAAAATTTCCTTTTGATACCAAGCACAATCTAGTCAACATTACTAGATGCAAAGTGCATCAAGAATTCTCCATGAAATGCTACTAAGTTTAAGCAACAAAAGTAGCTATAAATAGTATTTTTGGTTTACATGTTGGTGACCTGGGTGCCTCTACTAAATTTTCACACAATGTAACAAACAATCAATATCCAGTGGCACAATAAATGCTTGGCACCTAAGTATTAGTAAAGATCATAAGATATTACAAATTCACTACAGATTCAGATTAAAGGCATCAAACTTCTTTTCCTTTAACTACAATAGCTATTTCCTCTATCTATTTTAAACTCACTAAGTGAACTATAAATTTGTAAAACCAATCACCAAGATGGTAAAGATAAAAGTGTACATAATGAACACACAATCTTCCTTCACATATACTAATAAGCCTCACACACACAAGTATATGAATATATGAGGCTCTGCAATGACCAATAATTTTAACAACTTTCAATTTCATGCCTTTTTGGAACACAGTGATCAACAGATACCATTTTTAAAAAATCTAAAACACTCTAAAACTACTGACACACTGATTTTGTTTTACAATTTCATACTTTGACATGGTTTATTCCTATATAAATTTAGTTGCCAATTCCAAGCCTCAGTCACATAAATCCAAAGACCTGTAAAGTAGTCAACATTCTAAACTTCTTACCTATGCAAAAGAGTCACAACATTTTTTTCATGATTTTCCACAAGTTAAAATATTAAGACAGTATTTTACACATCAACAGTAACCCTTAAAAATGAAGCATTAACCCTAACTGACTCCAATAAATAATACCATACAACAAACCACTAAACAAGAGTTCACACACGCAGTGAATAGTCGCAAAGAAATATCTAAGTAGGAAAAAAAAATTGTAACAACTAGCCTTGTTTTAAAAAATGAAAACTGTAGTACACTAATTTTGGAAGACAACTGTATTCCTGTAGAAACAAGACCAAAAAATATGAAGCATTTCCAGCTTTTTGTACTTATCCTGCCTTTTCAGTTCTTTTCCAATGACCTTTTAAGCTTGTCTTCTTTTAGCTATTTCCCCTTGCTCTACAAAATACCGAAAATATGGGTATTAATAATTATTCCCTGGGTACAAAATAAACAGCACCAAATAATCTGTGATATTATTGAACATTCACTCATATGTGATACTTTTTCAACCCACCTTTCCATTATTTCTGCATTTTTTTCTGTATTTTCACCCTCAAACCTCATTTTTTTTTTTCTATTCGCTTCAGAGGAAATTAAATATTTTTGTTTACACCTTTCCTTCACTCCACTATTTCTCCATTTCTTTCCATCATCATCATTCACTTTTTCATTTTTCATTTTCCAATTTTCTTTTATATTTCCATTTCTTTTTCTTTCTGTTGTTTTTCATGATTTCTTGAATATTTGTAATTCTTTTTTACATTTTACCAATTCTAACTCTTAAGAAAAGTATCTGAGGTGAGGTCAGGTTGAGGTGAGGTGAGGTGAGGTGAGGTGAGGTGAGGTGAGGTGAGGTGAGGTGAGGTGAGGTGAGGTGAGGTGAGGTGAGGTGAGATGAGATGAGATGAGATGAGATGAGATGAGATGAGGTGAGGTGAGGTGAGATGAGGTCAGGTTGAGGTCAGGTTGAGGTGATATGAGGTGAGGTGAGGTGAGGTGAGGTGAGGTGAAGTAAGGTGAGGTGAGGTGTGGTGTGGTGTGGTGTGGTGAGGTGAGGTGAGGTGAGGTGAGGTGATGTGAAGTAAGGTGAGGTGTGGTGTGGTGTGGTGTGGTGTGGTGTGGTGTAGTGTGGTGTGGTGTGGTGTGGTGTGGTGTGGTGTGGTGTGGTGAGGTGAGGTGAGGTGAGGTGAGGTGAGGTGAGGTGAGGTGAGGTGAGGTGAGGTGAGGTGAGGTGAGGTGAGCTTAGCTGAGCTGAGCTGAGGTCAGGTTAGGTGAGGTCAGGTGAGGTCAGGTCAGATGAGGTCAGGTGAGGTCAGGTGAGTATCTAAATATCAAGGTTACAAGGTTATCAAAGCTATGCTATGTTGAGGTAAAGTAAAGTAAGCTGAGTAAGGCAAGGCAAAAAGAAATGTAAGGGAGGCAAGGTAAGGCAAGGTAAATTCAACATTAGAAGATAAGAAAACATATTATATGGGAAGAAAACATGCGACTTGGTATGGTAAGAAAGATTCAATAAAAAAGGTAGTGTGCAGTATAACAAAGTAAATCAAACTAAAGTAGAGTAAGGTTATACCACAACTATAGCAGTGCGTTACATTAAGTTAGGAGGGAGTCCGTAAGGCAAGGTAAGGCGAGGTAAGGTAAGCGACAGAAAAGCAAGACAATGCAAGGCAAAGTGACACAGCAAAGTTAGGGAAAGTAAAGTAAAGTATGGTAAGGTAAAGTTAGTGCTATAAAAACAACATATTAGCAAAGCATTTTGAATAGCCATTACCTTTCTCTTGTGAGAAACCTAATAATTTAACTTGTGAAGATAAAACCACTTTATAACTCCTGTAAATCAGAAAAATATTAGCATTTTACAAACAGCAGCTACAAAAATGTATCCAGTTTGAAAATAGTATTTTCATACTACACTGATTTCACCCCTTGTCATTTGGAAAATGTAGTGTTCAATGTAATATTACTTTGTGAAATGTCTCTGCACATAGATGGCTCTCAATGTGTTTAGCCACAAAGGAGTCAATTAGTAGAACTTGTGACCTAACCTGAATTCACTTTTCTTTGAGTCTTTTTTTGATCATTAATACTATCACTATCAATGATATTATTATCATAGACATTATAATGATGTTATCTTATTGTCATTACAAACAACAATGCAAGATAAAAGAAATCATATCCAAAAATCAAGGAAAAAGGTAAACAGGTGACTTAGTACTTGTGGAACAATCTATGTGTAAAGTCAGTAAATACACGAAACTCACATGGGACATGGTGGCAGCAGGTTAATAACTACAAAACCTTAGCAGTGATATAAAAAAAAAATGTTTAACTTGATTTTATTTAGTCCATCTGGCAACTAACATAATCAAGACTGCTGAATCGTGTACCCTCTATTATTTAAAATTAACTTTTATCAAAATAACTATTTTTCAGTTGGTAATATTACTTACTAGGGCTTTTTGCAACTCTCTTCACTTTTAGATAAAAAATTTACCAGCATAGTTAGAGACACTCAGCCTTCCTTAATTGTTTCCCTTCTTCATCAAATAGTCTTCCTATTCTTTTTGTGATCATATCAATATGAATGCAATATATACCTCAACCTCAACACCTCAATGATGCTCAAGATGTGAGCTGCGTTGGAGCTGTGTTGTGAGGCTGGGGAAAGCTGACAGCAGCAGCAGGCTCCTCTTTAACTCCATCTCCTACCATGGGACTGTATGATTCACCATTCTTCTGATGTGGCTGAGGGGGGGCAATGTGTGCGGTGTGTTGCGGTTGTGGTGCGGCAAAACCCTGTATACTTCTTCCTTCTAATGTTGGGGTACTCTGTGAAGAAAAGTGTATGCATGATCCTTTAAAATCTGGCATAGGAAATGTGATATCCAAATTAAATTTTTGAATCTCCCTTAAAAAAAAAAGGTTCTCCAAGTCTTAAAAGCACTTCTTTCACATATATAATATCGACAATTTAGGCATATATTCTTGGAATCATTGGAATTTTTTTAAAAACTATTTCATCTTCAAGTACACTTCCCTTTTCTGTAGCTGTGACAAAATTGTTTAAAAGTTCCAGCAAATACTTCTGCAGTAAACTGCTAATACTTCAGTGCCCATTGTAAATCATCATTACAATTAAAGAAGAATAATCAAAAGAAGAAAAAGCAAATCTTATACTGTTATTACTAGCATAATCTTTTCACTAGTAGCAGGCACAGCTTAGGCTTACCTGTTTCATATATTCCATGTCAACATTAACAAACTCAAATGGTGTCTTCATGCTTTCCTCTAGAGGTAAACTTGCTTGCACTGGTCCTGGCTTTTTAATTACCTTCCCCTGCACTATGAATGTGGGGAAGGTGGATGCCTCAGGGGTGATGGGAGTACCCGCACTCTGAGACTTGCTTACTGCTGCTGGAGTGGTGCTAACTTGGGTGACGTCAGTGGCCGGAGCACAAAAACTATTTGTTGAGGTGAGGAAGTCATTTATTGTGTTGGCTATGGCAAGGTCTTCATTGCTAGGATGCATGGTGATATCTTCAGAAGGAACCAAGCCAGTCACCTGAAGTACTTCAGCTGCCTTTAATAGGGACTTGACCTCCCCTGCCCCAACAGTCACCTCACCCCTGAAATGGGCTCTTGAAAGTAAGCAGTCCATATTTGTCAAAAAATATGACTATATGACAGGAAATACCATATACATTTAATATATAAATACATACGTGAATATTAGTAATAGCAGAAACTGAGTAAAACCATACATATCAAACTTATCAAAATAGTTTTCTTCATAACATGAAAAAAAACATGCCAAGAAATCTAATATCCTTACTTATAGATATAATTTATTATATTCACAAGCTCCTCAAATTTGACATCATGTGGCATGATAATGATGGGGTGTTGGCATGGGTTATCC
>NC_061845.1:8789489-8801989 GCF_019202785.1 Penaeus chinensis
TCTATGCAATTTCTTTCGTCATCCTGAGAAAGAAGGTGGGTTTAAATCTTGTTTTTTTTCTTTCTTTCTTTCTTTCTTCTTCTTCCTACTGTTCTTTTCTTCTTACTATATATTTTTTTCTTCTTCTTTCTCTTCTTCGTTTTCTTCCTCTTTTCCCCTTATATGTATGTGAATAGGATAGGTTTCTGTCTATCAATGTTTTATCCCCTTTAGACAACACACCGTCTTCGTCACTTAAGAGAAGGAACAGGCTATATTCTGTTTATTTTCCCTTTTTTCCATTATCTCTCACATCTACGGAAACAAAATAGGTTTCCACCCTATTTCTTTCTCTTTGTATTTCATTGTCATGTCTTATTTCTTTGAGTTTTGTTTTTCATGTCATTATATATTCTTTTTCATCCTTTTCGTCCATGCCATTTCCTTCACTATCCTAAGAGTTAAAATAGATGGCCATTAATTCTTCTTTTTCTTTTTCTTCTCTATCTGTCCATATGTCTTTTGTCGTCTTGTGAAAAAAAAAGGCTTTCGTTCATCCTTTTTTTCATTATTTGCATATCCTTTTACGTAAATTACATCCTTTTCTTACATTTCCTTTTTTTTGTTTTTGTTTTTTGTGTTTTGTCTTTTCAACTTACGCCGTTAAACTACGTGCTAAATTTGCTTTCAAAAGATCGCCATTTGTCTTTCGGATTTTCACAGCTTTTTCTTTCTTTTTTTATTTTAAGTGTCTTTCATACCATCAGGGCCGGATTATCCTATAGGCTAGTATAGGCTGCAGCCTAGGGCCCCTCAAGCTTGAGGGCCCCAAGCTTGAGGGGCCCTGCTAAAAGATTTTCAAATATAATTTTTTTTTTTAATGAGTATATTATTCTAATATTTTCCATTGCTGAATAATTCATTTAACTTAAAATAAAATTTCAACTTTACAAAAGGAGGCCCAGGAGTCTGAAAACCCAATTTAAAAAAAAGTGGCCCCTGTTTGTGGCCCCTTATTTGAGATAAAAGGCTCCTGTTTAAGGCCCTTTATTTGAGATAAGGGGCCCCGGTTTGAAGCCGTTTATTTGAGATCAGGGGCCCCAGTTTGACGCCCTAGCTGTAAATCATGGGGCCCCAGTCCCATAAGTTTACTTCAAGCTATGTAAGTGTCGCTATAATATATCACGAGTAAAAAATATTCAAGTGCAGCCGAGTTAGAGGGTGGCTCCGTCTGAGGGGGCCCCATAATTGAATTAGCCTAGGGGCCCCAAAAGGTCATAATCCGGCCCTGCATACCATTGCTTTACACCAACAGCTCAATGCCCAGGCGCCGTTTTTCTTATAAATTCGATAAACCTCACTTAGTATATGCTCCTTATTTTGTCATTTTGTCCTTTGACATTGCCTGAGTAATCCTATTGTACAACAACCTCCTCTCGATCGCCTTCGTCAGGAGCTCAGATCTGTTCGCCTGCCGACCATGGTGGAGGTCTTTCCCTCCCGCTTCGTTCCCCAGGAGGCGCTGGCGAAGGCACAGCTGCAGATAAACAGAATGGATCCAAATCAGGTATATACAGGGTGTTACTAGTACTTTTTAGCGGTACCATTGTCACTGCTATTGTTGTTACTGCTATTGTTAATACTGTTACCTGGATTACCATTTATGGACTGCTTCTACTACTGCTTGAAGGGATGGTAATGATAGTATTTGGTGAAAAATGGTAGTAAATATGATAGATATAGATTATATGGATAACCATAATATGATAATATTTATAAGAACAACGAAAGTAATAATAGCAGTAATAAGTATATTAAAGACGTAAATGTAACAATCATGAACTCAGTAATAGCAATATATGGGATGGTGATGATAACAATAACGATTGATAATGATGATGATGGAAATAATATCCAAAATGATTATCGCTATCATGTCATTAATAATAATAATAGCGCAAATGGTACCAAGAGTAAGGACAAAGAAAATATCAATGATAATTATATAATTATATAATGGAAATGATAATGATAATAATTATATATAATATAATTCTGCTTATATTTGAATCGTTCAACTGTCCGTAAATTACACTTACGCCATTTCATTTCACTGTAAATTGGGGATTTTACGCCTGAAAAGGTTTTTCTATGTGACTGCGGGATTTAATTCGCTTCATTTTGATGTCAAATGGGGTGATAATTGACAGCATAGATATTAGAGAAACACATACATCATATATTAGTATTATCATTATTATTTTCATTTTCATTACCACGATTATTATTATTATCATGATTATGATTTTGATTATTATTGCTGTTGTTATTATTATTATTATATTTTTTTTATAATAACTACTACTACTACTAATAATAATGCTTTTATTATCAGTATTGTTATTATTATTATTATCATTACCATTATCATTATTATTATTATCATTATTATCACGGTAACAACAATGATGATAGTAATAGAACAACAAAAACAACAACAATAATAATAATGATTATAATAATAATAGTAATAATAATAAAAATAATAATCATAACAATAGTAATGATAATGATAATAATAGTAATAATAAGGATAATAATTACAGCAATGATAAAGATAACAGTTGTGACAATAATAATGATAATTGTGATGATAATACTAATGATACTAATAAGAATAATAACAACAATAACTATAATGACACTCATAACAAAATTACAACCTTCCCAGACTGAACCTGTGATCATAGAACACGGACTGGAGTTCTCTGGCACTCATCTCAAGCCAGAACACAGACTCTCTTACTGGCGAGAGGACTATGGCATCAACGTCCACCACTGGCACTGGCACTTGATCTACCCGCCTGGCATGGGTTTTGACCGTGACAGGAAAGGGGAATTGTTTTACTATATGCACCAGCAAGTGATCGCCAGGTAAGAGAATCATTTGAAAATCCTTTTGCGAGAATCTAGGTAAGGCGGAACGAGTTACTGGAATTCGTTTCTCTTCTTTTCTTTTCTTTTCTTATTTCTTTGCGTTAGTTTTGGGTTTAATTTTTTCATGCGATCTGCGAGGCTCTTCGTTTTTTACTAGATTATTTTTTTGGTATGATCTTGAGTTTTCTTTTGATTTTTGAGATGGAGAGAATACAATTTTCACATTCGCTTATGCGAATACGAATCTCAATTATTCCAGTCCAATTCATTTTATAATATGATAACAACAATAAAACAACAACAACAACGAAACAACAATAATAACAATAATGCTAATAATAATGATAATAATACTAATAATAATGATAATAATAATAATAATAATAATAATAATAATAATAATAATAATAATAATAATAATAAGGGTAATAATAATGATAACAATAATAATAATAATAATAATGATAATGATATTTATTTCAGCCAAAAAGCCATACATATAGTTCAAGTACCAGAATTACATGATTTCTGAATAGACTAATATAACTGAATTGTATAAGCATTTGGTTTATATTTCCTTTATTCAATCAATTTTGAACAAATTGCAAGAGTTCGGCAACAGGATGTAGAATAGCTATATTGAAATCTATCCAATTTCCTGTGTGTGTGCTTATGCTTCCGGCTCAAGACACGACTGAGAAGTGAGAGATGACCGTAACAGGGTTGCTTCTTCGTTTAATTGGTCTTCCCTCAACTTATATTTTTTTCTTTATTCTAATGAGTTCGGGGATATATTCGCACAGATAAAAAAATAAAAAATAAAAAAAAATAAACTCGGTCCATCTCTAATCTGTATTGTTGTTTGTTTTGTATTTGAATTTTACGATCCATGATATTTCTTCAACCAGAAGGTACTGTGCAAGTTTTGTTTCCTTTTCGTTTTGTGTTCAGCCACGAAATTCCGTAGTCTACAGCAGTTCACGATCTCTATTTCCGACCTGCGTTTAGCCATAAGATTTCGCATCTTGCAATATCCCAACTTTGTGTTCAACCAATGGTATTTCTCCCACTTCTTATCACACTAGCTAACATTTCCTTATGGCAATGGTAAGTCCCCATGATTATTACTGCTCCTTCAAATCCACCTAGTAATTTCGACGCCCACTGACAGATACGACATAGAGCGTCTCTGTCTGGGTCTCCCGAGGGTGGAGAAGCTAGACAACTGGCGCATTCCCATCAAGGACGGTTACTTCCCCAAACTGACTATCAGCAACTCCGGCAGGCAATGGGGGTCGCGCCAGGACAACACACTGCCAAAGGTAGAGAGTATATGGCGCTCTTGGATAACACGCTGACAAAGGTAGAGAGTATAGGGCCCTCTTGGATAACACGCTGACAAAGGTAGAGAGTATAGGATCCCCAGGATAACACAGAGATACAGAGTATAGGGCCCTCTTGGATAACAGAGTATGGTGCCCCTTAACATAACATACTACCCAGATAAGGGTCCCTTATACAACACGCCTAAAGGTAGATAATATGGGGCCCCAAGAATATGGTACAACCACTGATAATGAAAATGACATTGATGACAATAAACACAACAATTATAATTTTATCAACAACAATAATGATCATAACATTATAACGTAAACTATGATAATAACAGTATTAAATATAGCATCAAAAACACCATCAAAAACGTAAAATATAATAATAACGGTATTAAATATAGCATCAAAAACACCAAGAGTAATAACTTAAATAACAATTTCTACTCAGTTGTCTCACTTTCATACTCAACCCCCCCCCCCCCCTCCCCGGCAGGACCTCCGGCGCAGAGAACTCGGAGAATTTGTCGACATCACTGACATGGAAATATGGCGATCTCGACTCCTGGATGCCATACATCAGGGCTTCATGATTGATGTGTGTTTCATCGCTTTTTTTCTTTCTCTTTTGACTAACACAGTAATACATGTCAACAGAATTCCATAATAAAACAATAACACACAAAAAAAAAAAAACATACTCATAATAAAATGATACAAAAAAATTGGAGTAGAAATAAAAAAATAAATAGTAAACAATACCACGGCAGTGCAACGGCGACAAAGTTCCTCTTCGCGACGACGTCACTTCTGGCAAAAGAGGAATCGAAATCTTGTCCGAAGCTCTTGAGGCCGACGCCGAACTCAGCGTCAACTTCCCTTATTACGGCGACCTGCACAACAGAGGCCACGACATCCTGGCCTTCTCGCACGACCCTGACAACGCTCACAAGGTACTCATAAGGGGAAGGGGGAGGGGGGAGAGAAAGAGAGAGATGGGGGGGGAGGGGAGGGGGGAGGGGGGAGGGGAGAGGGGAGAGGAGAGGGAAAGAGAGTGGCAGTGGGAGCGGGAAGGAGAGACAGAGAGAGAGAGAGAGAGAGAGGGGGGGGGGGGAAGGGAAGGGAAGGGAAGGGAAGGGAAGGGAAGGGAAGGGAAGAGGAGGGAAGGGAAAGGAAGGGAAGGGAGAGAAAAGGGGAGTGGGAGTGGGGGGGGAGACAGAGGGAGAGGTCGAAAGAGAGGTAAAGGGAGTGAAAGTCGGAGCCGGGAGGACAGAGGGAGGGGGAAGGTGGGGAGATGGAGAGAGGTACGAAAAGGAGAGAGAGAGAGAGAGAGAGAGAGAGAGAGAGAGAGAGAGAGAGAGAGAGAGAGAGAGAGAGAGAGAGAGAGAGAGAGAGCATAGACAAAGTAAAAGTGGATAAAATAATAGAACTTGAACCAAACACATGACATAAAGGACTCGAAACATAAGGTGTAACAATCACCCTGACACTTTCATTCCTCTCTCTTTATCGCAGGAGGAGATGGGTGTCGTCGGGGACTTGGGGACGTCCCTGAGAGACCCTGTGTTCTTCCTCCTGCACAAGCTCGTGGATGACTTGTTCCAGGAGTACAAGGTTACCCAGCCACCGTACACAGAAGCGGAGGTAAGTCACATCAAACACCAGTTACTTCTTTTAAATCCTTGTTAAGGATTATTGCCAATGGATAGTTACACTTATTAATCCTTCTTATCATTATATTGTGCTTGTTGGTATTTTTATCCTAAGCTAGTGTTCCATATTATCCTATGCTTGTTACCTCTACTACCAAAATAACGGTGTTTCTTCATACCAGATAATCACTCCACATCACCCGTTTAAAATTCCCCTCCTCCAAACGCACTTACCGATTGAACAACACCGCTGAAGAGAAATACAAACACCGCCCACAAATGAACACGTACTTCCACTGCCATTCTAAAAAAAAAAAAAAAAAAAAAAAAAAAAAAACACTTTCAAATCCCCCTCCTCCTCCTTCGATGCCCCACAGCTGTTCCTGCCCGGCGTGAGGATCGAGTCCTCAGCATTTTTCTGAAAAAAAAAAAAAAAACACTTTCAAATCCCCCTCCTCCTTCGATGCCCCACAGCTGTTCCTGCCCGGCGTGAGGATCGAGCGGGCTGGGGTGGTGCGGGGTAATGAGGCCGACGTCCTCCTCACCGGCTGGAACACGAGGGAGTTCGAAGCCAGCCGCGGCATCGACTTTAACGGCAAACCCGTGATTCTGCGCCTCACGCATCTCGACCACAAGCCCTTCGAGTACCATGTGCAGGTCGGTGGTCATTTTTTTTTTTTTTTTTTTTTTTTTTTTTTTTTTTTTTTTATTATTAGTATTATTATTTTTTTTTTTATTCTCCTCTTTCCTCCTTTGTTTTTTTCTCATTCTCTTTCTTCTTATTATTCTCCTCCTATTTATTATTATTATTATTATTATTATTATTATTGCTATTATTGTTCTATCATCATCATCATCATTGTTATTATTATTATTGTTATTATTATTATTATTATTATTATTATTATTATTATTATTATTATCGTTATTACTGTTATTATTATTACTATTAGAATTGTTACTAGTAGGACCTTTCTCCTTTTCTTTTTTTTTTCTTCTTTTGCTTCCTTTTTTCTGTTTTTTTCTCCTCCTCCACTTCCTCCTCCATCATCTTCTTCTTCCTCTTCTTCTTCTTCTTCTTCTACTTCTCCTGTTTCTGTTTCTTCTTCTTCCTTTTCTTCTTTTCTTCTTTTTCCTTATCTTCTCCTTTTCCTTTTCGTCTTCGTATTCTTTCCCTTTTTCATCTCCTTCACCCTCCTCTTCCTCTCCTTCTTCGTATTCTTCATCTGCTACCTATTTCTTCTTCATCTTTTTTTCATCTTCTTTTCTTCATCTATCTTTGTTTTCTTCTTCTCCTTCTTCTTTTTCATCTTCTGTATTCATCTTCCTTCGTTTTCTTCTTCTTCTTCTGTTTCTTCTTCTCTCCCTTCCCTTTCTTCCTTTTCTTTTTTTTTTCTATCTTTGTCCTTCTGTTCGTTTCCTTCGTGTATATTCTTCTTCCTCATTATCTGTTTTTTTTCTTCTTTTTCTATGCACTAGAATTATTGCAATTGTGAATTACAGGCCTAAGGCTATTTCTTTCTTCTTTTCCTTTCTAAATTTAGACTATTTCATCTGCGGTTCTTAAGTCGGTTTTCGGACAGTAGCACTTACATGTAGAACGGTTACTAAACGAAGATACTGGCCTTTACTAATATTAAGAAATAGGATCAGATACACAGCATTACCATTACAATGATGATGACCTGACTGATAAATCCAGAAAGTTTCGAAACTCCCAAAACGAAACGTAAATCCTCATTGTCCTTCAGATAAACAACGATCTCCGAGAGCCGAAGGAAGTGACTGTGAGGATATTTTTGGCTCCGAAGTTCAATGGTCAAGAGGAAGAGATGGGATTCATGGAACAGCGGATCCTCTGGTCTGAAATGGACAAGTTCACTGTTAACTGTGAGTTTTGACATTGGTCAGGTCCTTTTATTTTTGTTTTGTTTTTAATTCAGTTCTAATGTTTATCTTTTTGTTTGTGTGTTAATCTCTATCTTTTATTCTCGTTTGTTTTCTTCCTTTCTCTCTTTCTTTCTTTTCGTTATTTCTTTGAGGTAATTTTATTTCATATTATTATTATCTATTTACTTTATTATTATCATATTATCTCTAGAATCTAGAAGCGCTAATCTTACTTTACTCGGAACCGGCAGTAAAACCCGGCAAGAACCACGTCGTCAGGTCGTCCAAGGAGTCGTCGATCACCAACCTCGAGGAACTGACCTTCAAAGACCTGGAGAACTCTGGGCCCGGAAACACGAGTACGTTCGAGGAGAGAGAGGGGGAGAGGAAGAGGGAGGGATGGAGAGAGAGAGGGGGATGGACAGAGAGAGGGATGGAGAGAGAGAAGGAAAGAAAGAGAGAGAGAGAGAGAGAGAGAAAGTCGGAGAGTGAAGGGAGAGAGAGAGAGAGAGAGAGAGAGAGTCGGAGAGTGAAGAGAGAGAGAGAGAGAGAGAGGGGAAGAGAGAAAGAGAGGGAGAGAGAGGGGAATAGGAAGAGGGAGGGAGGGAGGAGAGAAAATGAGACATACAAACTATGGTAAGCCGAGTCCTCAGCATTTTTCTTCCTCAGGCGAACAGGTAGCATTTAACTTCTGCGGGTGTGGATGGCCCCAGCATATGCTTCTCCCCCGCGGCCGTCCAGAGGGAATGGCCTTCCAGCTCTTCTTCATGCTCACCGACTACGCCCAGGACAAAGTACGTGACTGACTTTTAAAATATAGTCATAGACATCTAAAGTCCTTCATCCTCATACACAAATATCCTTCAAGTGTAACGAACTCACACTCATAATGCACATTTCGAAATGCATTTGAAATGTATATAATCCTTGCTTATTTCACTACTCAGGTGTCGAACCCGGGGGGCGTGAGACGGTGTGCCAACGGTGTGTCCTTCTGCGGGATGCAGGACGCCAAATACCCCGACGCCCGACCGATGGGCTTCCCGTTCGACCGCAGCCCCGCCCCCTTGCTCCAAGGGCTCCCCGTCAACACGACTGCCGACTACGCCCGCCTCGGCAACGCTTTCATACACGACATCACGATTAGGTTCCTGGGCGAGAAATTGAACTGATATGCGCATCACGTGACGCTGTGGTTCATATCTGTCCATGTTTTTTGTTTCTTTTTTTATGTTAAGTGTCACTTTCAATCTACACACACACTGTTTTAATTCCCGGACCGAGAAAATAGTAGGAAAAAATGTATGCCAGCCTTCGAGCTTCCCTGCCTTCAAGGTATAGATGACCGTGAACTCTCTTCAGCCAGTGCATGTGACCTTACCACAGTGCATAACCAAGAATAATGGTATCTCGCAGGGAATAGCAATGCATTCGACAAAGTTAACTCTGGATTAAATTTTTACCATGGGATTACATTGAGAGATTGAACACAGGACTACACTGAACGGAGCTAACACAGGAACATAGAACTACACAGGACAGATTTATCATAGGATTACATTAGGTAGATTTATCACAGAAACATATAGCTATATTGGACAGATTTAACACAGGAGCATAGGACTACATGGGGCAGATTTAACATAGAACACAAAACTACAATGGACAAATTTAACACTGGAACATAGGGCTTTATTTTCAGTGAGGCGCTTCTCTAATCTGTAAAAGCTGAGCCCAACAACAGAAGCGGATGTGAGTCCAGGAAAATGTTGCACAGTATTGCAACTCTTGCATATGATTCTTCCTTATTTCCACCTCTCCACGTGCATTTTCCCTGGATCATTTCCTTGGATGGAAACAATAAACCAGCTTGTTTATAATATTAATTATCTGTTTTGTCTTATAATCTATGTTTTATGAAGTGTAACTGTATAAAGATGGCCTTGCATTTATTCATCATACATTATACCACCCTGCGGCAATGAGAATCTGCGCAGAGGAACAGGTTTGTCTCTTGAATGTATATGTTAAATATATTTGTGCTGCTCTGTCTTTGTTCGTCTATCCTGGAGTGAAAGATTTATCTATCTTTATATGTGTGTGTAAATACATATATAAGTATGTGTATGTATGTGTATATATGTGTGTGTGTGTGTGTAGTGTGTACATATGTCTATATATATATGTTTGTGTGTGTATGTGTGTGCAGGTAGATAGAGAGAAGATAGACAAACAAATACACACACACACAAACGTGTGTACATAAATACATACATTGTGCGTGTTTATATATTTATAATATCATCATCAGCCAGTTATATTCCACTGCAGGAAGTACGCCTCTTGAAATATTTTCCTTTATATTCTGTATTGAGTTCTTCGTATGTCTATGTATGTGTGTGTGCGCGTGCGTGTGTGTGTGTGTGTGTGTGTGTGTGTGTGTGTGTGTGTGTGTGTGTGTGTAATAGTCACATACCAAATCTGATACTCGAAAACTTCAGTCGGAATCTAGAAACCTGATTATCTTCCCAATACGCCTCTTCTGAACGACAAATGAAGCACAAAGTATTAGTGTGTATGATAGATATTTGTATTGGATATAAATAGATAAATTAACTAATAATTGACTAAATGCATATATACATCTATGTGTATATATATACATATATGTACGTATGCACATATAAATAAATATATACATACATATGTATATGGTTATATACATAACCATATGTAGGGGGTTTATGCATATATTTGTATATATACATATATATATATATATATATATGTGTGTGTGTGTGTGTGTGTGTGTGTGTGTGTGTGTGTGTGTTGTACACACACACATATATGTATGTTTGTATGTATATATGTAGATATATATATATATATATATATATGCATATACATGCATGTGAATGCAATGAAGTAGGGAACCTGGATAATATGTTGGTTCTTTTATTCTACTATTAACGCCAGGTTCTGAGATACCGCGTTTCATTATGGTAATGTAAGTAGGTAAGTCTTTTTGACTGAAAATTTATTATCTTGGAAAGCATTGATACATACCAATACAATGCACTATAACTTGTTATAAGGAAACTGCAACAGCGCAAGTTATGCAATACACCAATATTTCTCGAGTTAATCCAGAAAGTTGCAGACATCAAGACTAACACTTGAATTGGCTTAACAAAGTTTCTCAGTTTGAATATGGATACAAATCATAATTCTATAATAAGGACAACTGATATGAACATACAATGACAAAGCTCGATCAGTTTCCATGTTGGAAAATAGACAGGAGGGGGAGGGGGCAATGCAAAGAAAATGGATACAAGAAAAAAAACAAACTTTATGAAAACCAAACAACCGAACACAAAGTAATGCAAACAAAAGGCTACTTTTCTTTGCATTACAAAAGGCTTCCACGGAGATTCATCTTCGTTCTAGTTGCAGTTGCTGTAGTCGGACTCAGGGGTGTTCTCCAGGTCGTTTGGGTGGGTTGATGTGTGGCAACGGACGCGGGCTTGTTTCACCCACGGAGACAAACGCAGCCAAGCCAAACGGCAGTCGCAATAGTATGGCTCTGGGGGAAGAAAAGCGAGTATAAAGAACAGAACCAGACATTAGCTATGCGAAGAGACGATTACTCACATCAGAGCAAAATGTATTAACTAGTACTTGAAAGTCAGTGGAAAGTTAGGTTTCCCTAACACCCAATATGTTTCTCTTTGAGAATTAATTAGTTCTTTAGATTAACTGAAAGGCAGTGATTGACCTGAACTAGAAAACAGATATTCAAAGTCAAGATAATTGTGTATGCTCATTCGTGCAATGTGTGTTTATGTCCCTCTGTTTTTACCAGGTATATCCAAGATGCCTCCGCCTGTGAGCACGCCGATGTACACTTCCTTGGTGATCGTCTCGGATTCAATGATTCTGAGGCGAGATCCCGTTGGGAAACCTACGAGACAGATGGAAGAACTGAGTGCAAACCAAACACTGATACATACTATATATGTGTGTATAATTAAATATACATTTATATATATAACATCTATATACATATGAACACAGAAAAAAAACAACAGAAACAGCTGCAATATGAACTGAAAATAAACAAAACGCATTAGACGAACATATGTATATACTCCTCATCGAATATTCTTATTTTCTATATATATTTACAAATAATCTAAGCCATAAAGCATACAGTCAACACGACTGTTTTACAAAGGAAAATGAGGCGAGAAAATAAGGATCCTTAGAAGGGGGCGTGTCACGGGCGGCAATCCAAGTCGTGCGCCGTTAAGTCAGTCCAGACTTCCTTTCTTGGGTATATACATAGAAAAGAGGGATGATTCACACTGCCCCCATGAGCAAGTGCTATGGTGGAGCACTGTGAATCTAATCTCCCTTTATATAGGTTTATACCTAAAAAAAAAAAAAAACTGGGCTGGCTTAACGGAGCACGGTTTGGATTATCCTGTGACATACAACTTTTTAAGGATCGTTATTTTCTCGCTTCATTTTCCACTGTAAAATCATCTTGCTGACTGAATGCTTTATGAAGTTTAGTTTATTTGTAAATGCATATGGCATATGAGAAAGGGGTATTTTATTTGAATTCACTTTTCTTAAACCTAAGCAACCGACCACAGAAGTTCCTTATGTGTCAGCCAATATAAAACATACAACCTTACCTTGG
>NC_061845.1:8806989-8809489 GCF_019202785.1 Penaeus chinensis
ATTCCCCCAACCGAGTTTCAACATGACCTTAATGTTTGTCCTGGCTTCGATTTTGGTGGATTCCATGTTGCTTGAATGGAACCTGAATTCCATCTGCTAGCCATGCATTATTACCTGCATTTAAGGATTCATGTTTCAAAAAGTTATAACACATTGGTACAAGAACGTTCAGGTGCATTGAAATCAAAATCCTTCCATATTATCTTTAGTTATAGACTTTTTCCACGAACCTTGTGTGTATATATATATATATATATATATGTATATGTATATATATATAATTATTAATATGTATCATATATGTGTATATATTATATACACACACATCTATATATGTATATAAATGTATATGTATATATTTGTATATATATATATATTTATATTTATTCATATATGTATAAATATATTTACACACACACACACACACACACACATACATATATATATATATATATATATATATATATAGAGAGAGAGAGAGAGAGAGAGAGAGAGAGAGAGAGAGAGAGAGAGAGAAAAGAGAGAGAGAGAGAGGGAGAGAGAGGGAGTGAGTGATATATATGTATAATTATATATGTATACATATTTATATTTACATATGTATATATGTATATATTCATATATGCATATATAAAATCATATTTGATTAAAATAATTTATATATAGAATAATTTATATATGATATATGTATATGTATATGTATATATATATATATGTAAATGTGTATATTATACACAGACATATACATACACACATATATCATCATCATCATCATTAAGCGGCTAACTCCTTCGCTTACAGCCACGAGGGTCCCTCATGGTGAGTCTCCAGGCAGGCCTTCGGCCCATCTCTAACTTCTCAAGACAGGTCTCTTTAAATTGCCTAAGCCATGACTTCCTAGGTCGTCCCACGAGCCTCCTCCACCCAGGATTGTCTAGCAGAGAGACAACCTGATGGCAGGGTCATCCACATGGAAACGAATTAGGTGCCCATATAGCCTGAGTTGACGATCCAGGATTATGCAAGTAACAGGTCCCATGCCTGTCTCACAGTGTAGCCGTCAGTTGGACACATGGTTCTGCAAATTGCACCCCATGATCTAGTAAAGAGACTTGTCACAAAAGACAAGTTACTTGATAACATCCAGGTTTCGCTTCCATAGAGCAAAACTGGCAGTATCAATACCTTGAAGACACGTAGCTTGGTCCTTCTCCAATATCAGGTACCAATATCTCCAAATGCTCTTGTTCATCAAGTTCATGGCTCCTGCTGCCATACCAATCCATCTATTGACTTCTTGGTCTGATAGCCTAGAGTTATGGACCATGCTACCAAGGTATGCAAAGCTCTCTGTGGCTTCAACATCCTCACCGCAAGCATGAATCGACTTAAGGGTTCCCTTAATAGACCCCCAAAGTCCTGAATCTTGGTCTTGGTCCAGGAGACCTCTAGGCCCAAGGGCTTTTCCTCATTGCTAAATGTATCAAGAGTCACCACCAGTGACTCCAGAGACTCAGATAGCAACATCATCAGCAAAGTCAAGGTCTGAGACCTTGATATTGCCCAGTGTTGCTCCACACTGACTTTGGATAGTAGCCCTGCCCATTATCCAGTCCATACAGGTGTTGAAAAGGTTTGGTGCAAGGACACAGCCCTGCCTCACCCCTGAATTAACAGGGAAGAAGTTTGGCAAGCCCCCACC
This sequence comes from Penaeus chinensis, assembly GCF_019202785.1. Lineage (NCBI taxonomy): Eukaryota > Metazoa > Arthropoda > Malacostraca > Decapoda > Penaeidae > Penaeus > Penaeus chinensis. The sequence goes on from NC_061845.1 coordinate 8,808,692, forward strand.
ACACTTTACAGCACTTTCAGTACCGGTATATAGGCTTGCTATTAGACCAATAATCCGTGTTAGAATTTCCATTAATCTCAGAATCTACCATAGAGATTCTCGATGCACCGATTCAAGTGCCTTCTTGAGGTCGATGTAGGATGCATGCAACCCACGACCGAAGTCACAACAGCATTCCACAATTACTCAAAGTGCTATGATATAGTCTATTGTGGACTTGTCAGGAGTGAGTCCAGACTGCTCTGGTCTTTGGTGCCTTAGTAGGTGGTCATGGATCCGTTTCAGAAGAAATTGAGTGAAAACCTTGCCTGGTATACTGAGCAGTGTAACGACACAGTTGTTGCTACAGTCCCCATGATCCCCTTTCCCTTTCCAGAGAGGGATGACCACGCCCCTCAACAGGTCAGGGGGAATGGAACCAGATGGCAGCCAAGACTGCATGCAAGCCTGTGCCATAGGTTGACCCCCATCCTTTAGCAGTTCAACAGGGATATCACATATGCCTGTGGCTCTCTTACACTTCAGTTTGGAAATTGCCATCCTAACCTCAGTTTGGGTAGGAGGTTCCTCACTGATGGGTGGGTTCAGCACAGGTATTGTGATACCACTTGTGTCCAAGCTATCTGTTGGAGAGTCCACATCGTACAGCTGCTCAAAATACTCTGCCCAACGTTCATGAACCCCAACATGATCTGAGATGATCTGTCAATCCAATGAGCGGATTGCAGTCATCTGCGAGGAGGCTTAGAGTTCAGCTTTCTCAGGGCTTGGTAGACAGGGTGAAGGTTATTTACCAAG
>NC_061845.1:8814489-8819489 GCF_019202785.1 Penaeus chinensis
AATTATTACTTAAATGCATTTTAAGTGTATATATAGAATACACACGCGCGCGCGCACACACACACACATACACACATACGCACTCCTAGAAGCCGTTATATAAAAGAACAATAAATATTTTGTCAATTAATTGCACTCGGCAATATCATTCGCAACTCCACAACAAACGGAATCGCTCCCCTTCAGCAAAAATTATGATACTGTCCATCATCACCAATATCACAATATCACTATCACGTGATAACACAGTGCAAAATGAAAAAGCTACCTATTTCATTCATAACATTCATCTTTTCAGACCGCTACACGAGGCGTCTCCGAAACCCCTAGTCTCTTCGGCTGGTCTCTCGTGGTTGAGGAGTTGGTTCACGAACAGGAGTGCGTCGGGACCACAGCCGTAGACCAACTGTCTCTCTGATACCTTGACCAGCTGGCCCTTCTTGTAATGGTACCTGTGTGAGAGAACGGAATTACACGGAGGAAAGGAGTAAAGGGGAGGAGGAGAACAATCATTTAGGAAAGAATAGAAAGGAAGAGAGAAACAAGAAAGAAGGAAAGGATGGAAGTGAGAAACATTTGAGAAAGAAGGGAATGAAGAAGAGAGATATTGGATAATGAAGGGAAGGGAAGAGCAAGACTTTTAGGAAAATAGGACGAGAAATCCATTCACGAAAATAGGAACGGAAGAAGGAAAATCACTTAAATAGGAAAGAAAGAAAGGGAGAAAGGAGATTAAAGAAAGTAGTAAAAAGACAGGAAAGGAAATGAAAACTATTTTCTATATTCTCTTTTCATTTCTATATCTCTTATCTGTTTTCAGTTTCCCTGTCTATATGTCTATCTTGCTTCTCTCCCTTCCATTTTCCCTATATATCTATCTGTCTCTCTTCTCTCGTTTATCTTCTCATATCTATCTGTCTTTTTCACTTTCCCTTTCCTCTGTCTATCTATCACTCTCTCTCTTCCCTTTCCCCTTTTTACAGGCATATTCTTCTATTATTTCCCATTTCCCATTTACCTCCCCTACCCTCTCCCTCGTCCTTACCTTAGAGCCCGCGCAAAGTTGTTATAGGTGAGCTCTGGTCTGCCTGATCGCTTACCCCACAGCTTGGCGATGTAATGAGGTTGAATGAGCCTGAAAGTCGCAGCTGATTGGTCCTCCCACTTGATCACTGACGGGTTCGTCCGTTCGTCGGCCAGCAGGCGCATCAGGAATTCCCAGCTCTTGGGGCCGCGGTCTGCACGGGGCGGGGGGAGGGGCGAGGTGGAGAATATACATATGAATACATAAATACATACCCACACCCACACACACATAATATATATATATATATATATATATATATATATGTATGTATGTATATGCATATATACATATATACATATACATATATATACACATATGTATATATACATATATATATACATATATACATACATGTATGTTTATGTATATATATATCATAATTACTATTCTAATGATATTGATAAGCATTATTATATATTATTAATATCACAGTCAATATCATTGTCATCATTATTTTTTCACAAAACATATATTACCTTATAATTACCATATATAATTGATATCCATATCACTATCATTACACTCACAGTTATAATTTTAGCATTACATACTATTAAATATGTCATATCTTATCTATATTATATAACATTAATATCATTATCACTATCATTACTATCACAATCATCACTATAAACTTACGCCTTCTTCTGTTGGTTGATATTCTGTTTAAATACGCATCAGGCTGCCCGTCTTCATCCACTGTTGATAGAAGAATATATATTACTAATGTAGCTTAAAGTTTGCTATATAAAATATTACATGGTGAATTAAAATACAGACATTGAGTCCGCCGAAGACATCATACATATATGTATATGTATGATGTGTTTAAATGTAAATTTCTAAATACCAAATACATACAGATACCCCATGTATTCGGTGGACTCAATGTTTGTATTCTAATGTATATATATATATATATATATATATATATATATATATATATATATGAATATATGTATATATATATGAATATATATATATATGAATATATATATACATATATATATGTGGGGGGGGGGGGGGAGGGTATCTATCTTCTTATCTATCTACCTATCTATATATCTATATATATGTACGTATGTATATATATGTATATATACATACACACACACACACACACACACACACACACACACACACACACACACACACACATATATATATATATATATATATATATATATATATATATATATACGTACATACATATAAATATATAGATAGGTACATAGATAGATAGGAAGATAGATACACACCCCCCCCCTCCCCGACATACACGTATATATGTATATGTATAGATATGTGTATGTATATATATATATACAATATATATTTATTAATTTTCAATTTAAAGATAATATAATGCGCCTACTATATATACATACATGTACATTAGTATATGTGTATGTATGCATATATATATGTATATATAGATATATGTGTGTATATATAAATTCATACATACACACACACACACACACACATACACACACACATATATATATGTGTGTGTGTGTGTGTGTGTGTGTGTGTGTGTGTGTGTGTGTGTGTGTGTGTGTGTGTGTGTGTGTGTGTGTGTGTGTGTGTGTTAATACATATATATACGTATTTAAAAACAAATACACAAACACAGATGTACTGAGTTATTTATGAAAGATGGAATAATGCAGTGATGCATTGATATGAATAAATAACAACCCTCCCTGTCCAGGACTATATATGTGTGTGTGTGTGTGTGTCCCACTATATTCATATATGAACAAACTGTAGACACACTGAACATCTTCCTAGCCACCCCCCCTCGCCACACGGCCCGCCCGCGCTCACTTGAGCCCGAAGACGCGACCTCGCTGTACGCCTTGCAGCACGCACCCGGGTGATGCGCGTCGCCCCCGTCGTCTCTGCCGCCGTTCACATCCGCGGAGGAACAGCGCTTGCTTAGATCGATGGGCTGCGACAGGGAGTCGAGGTCTTCGTAGGTGTAACGCTGTTGGCTCAGGTCGACGACGAGAGCTCCTTCGTCGCCCGAGTCGTGGCTGTCGCTCTCTCCTGGAAAGCAAAGGAGCAGGGATCGTTGCCCGTCAGATATCTGAGTAAATGGGAAAGGGTATGTTTGCGTACGTACGCACATTTGTATGATCTTTTAAACTTTCTAAGTTGTTTTAATAAATGTTTTTTTTTTTTTTTTTTTTTTTTTTTTTTTTTTTTACGACTAACAAGAAAAATATATTGCCTATACACTTAACGCTTACAGATCGATCCAACAAAGTATCTTTATTTGAGAATTTACGAATGACGTTGATCAAGCACTATTTTCCTTGAATCAAAGCAACAACGTGGTATTATATGTATATACTGTGTGTATGTGTGTATATATGTGTGTGTGTGTGTATGTGTGTGTGTGTGTGTGTGTGTGTGTGTGTGTGTATGTGTGTGTGTGTGTATACACATATGTATATACATACGTAAATATCGTTGGTGGACGACATCCTGAAAGTCTTCGTAAAAGACCCTGCCAACATCGTTCCCCAGACGAATGCTGAAGTCCTGCGGGGAGAACTGAAGCAGAAGGCGCCCGCTGAGAGTCCCGAAGGAAATGACATCGACAACGTTCTGGTCGAGGCCTTGACGGCGACACACGCTGCTGGCCCAGGCGACGCAATCCTGAGGGCGAGGCCGCGGTTTACTTTCATGCATAGACGTGATTCTGGTGGAGGGCTTTTTACCGCTCGTTTCACTTTTTTTAGCAAACATGCACACAAACACACATACATACGCACACTTTTATAAAGATGTGTGTATGTATGTGTGTGTGGGTGTGTGGGTATGGAGGTAGGGTCTAGGTATATGTACTTGTATTTGGACCTAAGTACAGAGTTTCATGTAATTGTACTTGTACTTGGAGTTTAAAAACTCAATGTTACTTGGATCAAAAGCACTTGAAAAATAGTAAATACATTCAAGTACATTGTATTTTATCAAAACTCATGTATTGTACAATTTTTTGCACATCTGTGTTAAAACAGTGATATGCCGAACAATTTATTAGTTTTTTCAATCACTTCAGACTTTCGTACTTTACAAATCTGTGACAGGATTTTGTTTATCACATAAAGTACTTGTACTTTAGTACAATGACATGTACTTGTACTTAGGCACATAGCAAAGTGACTGTGCATGTACTTGTGCTTGAAAAAAAATCCGGTGCATGGACTTGGGCTTAAGTACAGTAGCTTGTACTTAGACCCAACCCTGGTGTGTGTGTGTGTGTGTGTGTTCATATAAATGCACACATACACACACACATACATACATATACATATGCGTGTGTGTGTGTTTATACATAATATATATATAAATACTTTTTTTAACAGCCATTCATTCCACTGCAGGACATAGGCCTCTCTCAATTCATTATTGAGAGGTTATATGGCAGTGTCACCCTTGCCTGATTGGATGCCCTTCCTAATAAACCGCGGTTCGGCGCGTTAGCACCTGTGCCACGGCGGTGACTTCCCCTACGACACCTGCGTTTGACTTCTCAAGGCGATATGTCGTGTTCTCGGACTCGAGCCAGCAGTCAGAGCGCAGGCATTTTTACGACCGCCGCGACGGGGAATTGAACTCGGGACCACGAGGGTCGGAGAACAGTTCTCTAACCACTGGACCATCGCGGCAGTCGTAAATATATATATACCTATATATACAAATATATATATCAATATATATGTATATATGTGTGTGTGTGTGTGTGTGTAGCCACGCATACATACATACATACACACACACACATACACACACACGCACACGCATACGCACACACGCACAAACAGAAACACAAACGCACACACACACATACATACATATATATATAAATACATACATACATACACACACACACACATATATA
>NC_061845.1:8844489-8859489 GCF_019202785.1 Penaeus chinensis
AGGTAGGTAGGTAGGTAGGTAGGTAGGCAGGTAGGCAGGTAGGCAGGTAGGCAGGTAGGTAGGTAGGTAGGTAGGTAGGTAGGTAGGTAGGTAGGTAGGTAGGTAGGTAGGTAGGAAGGTAGGAAGGTAGGTAGGTAGGTAGGTAGGTAGGTAGGTAGGTAGGTAGGCAGGTAGGCAGGTAGGCAGGTAGGCAGGTAGGCAGGTAGGCAGGTAGGCAGGTAGGCAGGTAGGCAGGTAGGTAGGTAGGTAGGTAGGTTGGTAGGTAGGTAGGTATTTCACATAGATACATACAGAGATATATATATATACATAGATATACACAATACATTCATATTTATATCTGAAGTATATACATGAATATATATACACTACATACATAAAAACTTACCTTAGAGCACGTGCAAAGTGATCATAGGTTAGATTGGATTTACTTGACCGTTTCCCCCAGAGCTTGGCAATGTAGTGCGGTTGAATGAGCCTAATGGTGGCAGCTTCTCTGTCCTCCCACCGAATCACAGAAGGATTTGTCCTCTTATCAGCCATAAGCCTCATCAAAAACTCCCATGATTTTGGTCCACGTTCTGTTGGTAAACACGGTGAGACTCAAATATCACCCTATTATCCTCCTTGGCCTAATTTTTCTTTCAATCTTGATATGTCTCTGTATGTGACTTGCTTTACTTAAAAAGGAAAGAAACTGAGAAAAAAAGAATCTAAAAGCCTATTCTACCTCTACTTACTTCTTCTTCTGTAACTGGAAATCTTGGTGAGGCTTGGTTCTGGTAATTCTTCATCATTCACAGCTGTGGGATAAAATAAATCTATAAATATACATATTTCGGTAAATTTCACTTTAACTTTTCCTTCCCACTAAGAAATACATAAAGGAGAATACAGTAAATACTATTTCCCAAAAATTCTTCTCTCAAAAAAGTACTTCTTCCAACTTACTGTCCGAATCAGCTTACCTGAAATGAAACTCAAGTTCTCCTCCATCTGCTCCTCATTCTTCATTTCAGCTTCTTGTGCTGGTTCACATCTCTCTTGTCTCATACCCTCTCCATCATCTGATGTGTTATCTAAATCAATCTGCAAGGGTGGCCAATCTGAGGAATTGCTTTCGCTGTCCTGTCCACCATCGAAGTGAGCTTCTGGGGAGGACCGTTGAAAACTGACCTCTTCCTCATGTATAGCCTGGGTAGGCTTGCTGCTAAGGTCCACAGGATGACATGGTGGTTCCTCAAGCCAAAGGGGTTCTCTGCCAGGTGTGTGGCTGGTCTGGGTGCTGAGATCAATTGGCGGAGAATGGCCCCTTGCAAAATCAAAGTTGCTGGCACATTTTTGAAGGGGTCTTGTGCTTAAGTCTATTGCATATGGCACAGCCTCTGGATGATCTTTATTCCAGATATCTGAATCAAAGGAGAAACAAGACATGGTTAGGATATTTCTACACTATAAAAAGCGTTAGTGAGTGAATGAGTAAGTGTGTGTGTGTGTGTGTGTGTGTGTGTGTGCGTGTGCGTGTGCGTGTGCGTGTGCGTGTGCGTGTGCGTGTGCGTGTGCGTGTGCGTGTGCGTGTGCGTGTGCGTGTGCGTGTGCGTGTGCGTGTGTGTGTGTGTGTGTGTGTGTGCTGTGAGGTGTGTGTGTGTGTGTGTGTGTGTGTGTGTGTGTGTGTGTGTGTGTGTGTGTGTGTGTGTGTGTGTGTGTGTGTGTGTATGCATCCATGTGTGCCTGCGTATGCATGCACACATCCACCATAATAACAATGTGGTTGATTTCTAGAATATAAAAAGCATTCACCTATCAATATCTTGTTTCAATGTTGACGTACATTACAGATCTAATTATGGAACTTTAGGAACAAAAAAAAATAAAAATTACTATTGTTTATGATTACTCATATATATTGTTAGGTAGCCAAGAGTACATCTACCTTTATATATGTAAGAACAGAATGAGTATTTCCAAATATAAATAAATGTTATCATGGCAGAAATAAAAAGACAAAAATAAAAAACTACAGAGAGATAAGGGTTGAGGGACATATACCCAATTCTAAATAAAATCATCAAAACTATTTTGAAGTAAATTTGAATTTACTCTTCCACTTACATCAATATATCCTTTAGGGACAAACAAATGCAGAAAACAGGAAGAAGCAAAAACAGCACAACAGAACAAACAAGAAAGTATATATGAGGGAGTGAATTAATGAGTGAGTACACAAGTTGAATGCATGAATGGACCTATATTTTACCATACACTAATAAACCCTGAAGAAGATCTGCAGATACATAAAATCATTCAAATACTGAAGGTGGCACAGCTTAGTAGTATGGTACTAGCACTACAATCAAAGATCCTTAGTTTGGACCCTGCCAGCCCATCTCGGCCAGCTCAGATGTGAAAACTGGCATCTTGCTCTGGTAAAAATTGGGAGCAGAAAGGAACTGGCCACCTGATTAATATGTGTTCCTTGACAGACATTTCCCTTACATCCACTTGGATATGGAGCCAACTTTGTATTTTACTAAAAACTGAAATATAACCATTCAAACATGTCCTTATAAAAGTATTTCAAAACTAAATCACATATGTACCTATTCTTAAAGTGTGTGCAGAACCATGGACAGCATCATATAATGTCACCCCATTTTTGTTGCCAAGGAGTGTGCAGAAGTCCTTAAGGGGGTACTGAAGGAGGCTGCTGTGGATTTTTCTTAGAGAATGTAAATCACTTGTACTCCAATCTAAATCCTGACCATACCATATGCCACCCGATCTTTCTGTTGAATCCTGCAAAAGGAAAACTTGTTTTAGTCTAGTTCATCTTTTGTAAATCTTACTTGATCTTCCTCTGACCCTGAGCTGATAAGGTAGATGAAATGCAACATACTTCAATTGCAGTTAGGTAGGCTACATTCAATAAATATATAGAATCTACTGATCAGAGGATATTTCCTGCAGAATACTAAAATATTCAGCAAATAAAGCAGCACACCATACATGAAAAATACATGTACAGTGTTTGTCTTCAGCTATAGTTTAATTTCAGATTAGACCAGGGTAACAGTTATAGATACTATGCAAAATCATAATCTTGCTTTGTAGGTGAAATATGAAAGTAGTCTACATACAACAGAACTAGTGCTATCAAAACTATAACTTTTATTCATTCTTTCATTGTAGCATCAAACTATTATGTTCAGAGAAGTGAGACGTCCCTACAATGCCACATAATTTTAATAGACTTACTTTTGCTGAATATCCTATAATGCAGTATTACAATGCAACAATCTATTGCATATATTAAAACATTAGCAACTTGATACAGAGAATATTAAAAATAAGATACACATAAAAAATTTCTAAATGCCAGTGTCTCTGTTCAATTATCTTTACTGCCTTACTGAAATATCAAAAAATATACACTACAAAATCTTCAGAGAAATAACCTTGAACAGTAGCTCCAAAAAAAAAGAGTTTTTTGTTATGTACTAGCCCTGACTGTCTCAAGAAAATAACCCCTTTTTTATTACTTAAATTTAGGTATACAATGAATCCTATTCTCAGTTCCCTTTTTAATTCTTTGCTATGGTTAAAAAACTCATAGTCTGATTAATAAAAACAAAAAAATAAATCTGCTTTCCCAAAAGAAACAAATGAACGGGAAAAGAATAGCAGTCTCTACTCAAAAAAATAAATAAATAAAAAATAATAAAAATAAAATAAAAAACAGACTCATTAAGCATTATGATAATGTATTTCAGATAAAATATATATATTAAGAAATATTCTTCCTGTTTGATATATATTTCTTTATTGAGTGTTATCAGATCTCATAAACATTTCCACAATTTATTTATAAAAACAGGCTCAACCAAAATCTATCCTACATCTTTTAAATCACTTATGCATGCATTTGTGGTCAGACACATAACAAATAGAAAATATTACACAACTGGATTTTTTTTTTTCTTCTCTAATTTGGGCCTACGGAAAGACAGAAAAAACAACCAGAAAAACTTTTGTATTTTTCAACTTTTAGTATATTTCATAGTTCAAAGTCTGCAGGTAAAGATAACTGATGATGACAATCTTCTTATACTTGTTAATCTTTACAGTATGGGTGCACTAAGGTAGGGCAAACTGAAGATGACATTCTTGTAGAGGACCAAAAATTGTAGTCATTTGTACATGAAATAATCTTTAGACACGAACACTAATGCTATAAATAAAAGATAACAATCACGGAAAGCAGAGCCCACAGCCTATTAAATCCACTCAGTCCTCCCAACTTCAGCTCTCTCTTGCTGTGCATATCGAGGTGAAGACTGTTTCCCAGTGGGTGTTGTGGGGAAAAGCCTTTCCCCCTCCATCAACCCTCCCCTTGTCTCTTGTTCATCTTTATTGTAAAAAATTATACCTAACTTAATTCACAATTATGTGATATAATAGTTAACATTAACCTTGATGGCTTGCTAGGAATTTGTCCAGTCTGAGTGAAACCATCATAACCATATATAAAATAAGCGTATTTTATAGGAGCATTATACTGTTAATTTTAAATCTGATGGCTCCAAGAATATTTAGTAATATGACTTTTTGTTCTAGTGCATCTCAAGTAGGATATGAAATGACAGAAAAACTAGTGCATATTTGCAATGAGGCTTCAATCTCTACGTTCTGTACTAAAAGAATTATACATGTGATAGCCAATGTAAGGATATGATGAAGCTACAAAAAAAAGAAAGAGTAAGATATAATAAGTTACAATATCTGAAGCAGATTCTTTGTTGTTTGATAATGTACCTTGTAAGTATAGCAATGAGTGTTATTGAAAAAATATATATATAATATATAAGCTCCACTGGCAGAACAGAGAGGAAAATTGGTGACACAGATTTAGAGTGGGCCACAAAAAAGATATTTATAAAAGAAAGAAAAGTAACGACAACTATAAGTGCTGATAATGAATATGTTCCCCCAAAGGTTAATAAGGTATGCTAACTTCTTTCTGTTTTCTTGCAAGATATTGGCATGATCACAACTAAAAATAATAAAAGCATAGTTGATAGGAAGTGTGGCAGTCACAACCTGCTCTACTCGACTCAACTTCTCAGGTTGGGTCATGCCAGGTCCACAGCCTTGTCCTAGCTCTCCCACCGGCAGGCACTTCTCGCAACTCACTGCCAAGACCTGCTTGGTTGACACAGACATCTCTCAGCTCTCTGATTGGACCACAGGCTCCCCTCATTCCCTGTCAGCTTACACAGCCTCCATGTACTTCAGCTTCAAAGTTCTGAACCGAGATCATCAACCCAAGATCCTCCAGCAGCACCACAACAAACAGCAGAACCAAAACTAGTGCCGAGTCCTTTGCTGACTGGGTCACCTCTCCAACTCCCCTGTTGATCACCTACAGCACCCAACCATGCATGTGGGAACTCACACCTACTACATACACTTCCCAAAGAAATAACCCACCAGACAAACAATAGATAGATGTATAGCCATGTACTACAGAAGAATAAAAGGAATGGGAGGAAGAAGTGTACTTTTTTGTCACTTTGCACTAATCCTATTGCATAAATTAGCTTGTACTTTGATGAGAGGAAAGTTAGAATAGAAGAGGAACTAGTTATATTGTGAGGAGCATATTACTTTGCTTAGAACTAGTGAACAACAATAATATCAAATGCAGCAAGGAGATCATGAATATATAGTTGATTTTCTTGTGTGATCTGAAATTATCTTGCAAGGACCTCTGAACCTGTTAACAAAAATCTTAATAATTCTGACTTAATATAACAATACAAATCTTTTCTCAAGCTAATGATTATTACACTTATTTTACTGTACTCTTGGTTGACATACGCAGAAAGTTTTCCTTATTCCCTAAGCAGCTCCTATACAGTAAAGAATACATTACTATATATACATATATGTATAATATATATATATATATATATATATATATATATATATATATATATATATATATATATATATATATATTTATATATTTATATATATATTTATATATTTATATACTTATATATTTATATACTTATATATTAATATATATATATATATATATATATATAATTCAGTAACCAATCACTTTCACTCGTACTATAAAAAGTACCCTTTGGGACACTACAGGACCCTTCCTCACCTTCAGCCGCCGTGACTGATCTTCCATGCAATCACACCTTGACTGCAGTTCATCTAGCCGTTGGTACAGGGCTTTATTGGCCTGCTGAAGCTGCTGAATGACCTGCTCGTTCTCCTTTTGCTCAGCCTTCAGCCGCAGGACCTCAGTCTTCAAGGAATCCACTTCGCGTTGGGTCAGATCCAGGTCCTCCTTCAGCTTCTGCGTCAGTTCCTGTTCGCCCTCCACCTTGACACTCATCTTCTGCCCACAGGCATCACGTGCTAGTGAAAACTGCACGTTGTGGACCTTTCTTGGCACCTGACACAATTCCATGCTAAACTTTCCGGGTTTGGCCTCCACTAACTCTTCTCCCTGTTGCTGCTGCATTGTGGGGACATCCAGCTTTCTTTTTTTCCTCCTCTTCCACCTTTATTGTGGCTTAACTTGTATCCAATAACTATTTGCGAATTAACTCTCATATAGAAACACCTCCTTGACCAATAGGCATAACTCGGGTATGCCAAAATCACCGAGAAATCACGAGGAAAGAGGAGAGTAACCTCGACGAGAACAGGATCTGACACATCATACGCAACTCGCACCATCACTGTACGGACGCACGCACGCACATGCTGACAGACACACACACACGCACGCACACACACACACACACACACACACACACACACACACACACACACACACACACACACACACACACACACACACACACACACACACACACACACACACACACACACATACACACATACTCAAACAAACAAACAAACAATACACATGAACATACAGTATATAAAGGTCTGCCTCATTTTATGAGTATGTCGGCAACGTTGAACTCGCACATTTTGTCCTACTTTTAACAATAAAACCTACACATATTACTCATGCTATGCAATCGTATTCAATCCTCGGCTTCTTGCATAAATTATTATACATATTCCGTTTATAAAACATATGAAGATATGTTAATTTCAGCCTTCAGATTATGCGTCTCTGGCAACCCTTGGAAGGGAAAGTGCCCAGAGAGAAAAGTATTTTCCTGTTTCGTTATATAAAAAAAAGTTTCGTTCTTCTACAGCATGAATCATACATTATTTTGCTGCATCATTACTTGATAAGCACTGACTTCTTCATTCTTACTCGACTTGTTAATTAATTCAGTTAGCGGTTGGTAATATAAAGGACTGTAAATGTAGATACATTTCACGATACTGGTTGATTCTGGTTACTGCGACAGAAATAGCGTTACAATAATAGCAATGATAATAATAATAATAATAATAATAATAATAATAATAATAATAATAATAATAATTATAATAATAATAATTATTATTATTATTATTATTATTATTATTATTATTATTATTAGTATTATTATTATTATTATTATAATAATTATTATTATTATTATTATTATAATTATTATTATTATATGTATTATTATTACTACTACTGCCACCATTACTATTACTTATTATTATTATCACTGTCATCATTATTATTATCATTGTTATTGTTATCATTATTATTAGTATTAGGGTCATTATCTTTATTGTCATTATTATCATTATTGTTGTTATTATTATCATTATTATTATTATCATCATTATCATCATCATCATCATCATTATTCTTATTGTTGTTGTTATTATCATTATTACTGTTATTGTTATTATTATTATCATTTATTATAATCATTACTAGGATCATCATAATTAGTATTATTACTGTTATCCTTATTGCAATAATGATGATGATAATGTGATGATGATGATTATAATGTGATGATGATGATTATAATAACAACAATAAAACAACAACAACACTAATAAGTCGCTGCTAATAATGGTGTTGATGAAATGTTCCAATCGTATATCTTTGTGTTTGTTATTAATTTATGTAAAGATAATTATTGCGATTATTCTGACAAAAATATTTATTACCATCATTATCATCAAATTTACGAATGTCATACTGATCATCGTTACTGAAATTGTCATCATTATAACTGTTGTTGTTAAATTATACTTATCATTATAACTATGATTATTGGTGTTCTTACTATTACAGCTGTCATTATCATTATCACAACATTGTTTTTTATGAATGTTAACATAGCCATGATTATCATTATTATCAATGTTAGTATCATCATTGATAGTAGCATTATTGATATAATTGTTATTATCATTATTATTGTTAGTAGTAGTAGTAGTAATAACAGTCATAGTAGTATAATTATTATCATCATTGTTATTATTCTTTATTTTCTATCACCATTATTATAATTTTCGGTATTATTATCATTGTCGTTATAATTATTATTATCATTACTATTATTATCATTATCATTATCATTATTATCATTATCATCATTGTCATCACCACCACCATCATCATCCTTATCATCTTATCATCATCACCATCATCACCATTAATATGTCAATATAATTATTTTCAACACATCATCATCATCATCATTAGCATCTAAACAAAATTAGTTTCAATTACTCGTCATACGCGAAACCCTTATCTCGCCCGAGGGGAAAAGAAACATTAAATACTGTTTAGAAACAAACAAATTCTTGCCCGCTGATAGATGTGAAAACGAGTACACCACAAAGGCCTAAATTATATAGAAATGATGTATGGATAAACTTAATACTATGGGGAGATACGAATTCCTGTCTACGCTAAATCCTCAAAAAAACAATTGAAAACTAAACTATATGAACTGAATGTTGCTGCTTCATTTTGGCAAAATCTAAATCTAAAACACGAATGATAACGCACAGCACCAACAAAACTAGTCACCTATGTTCAATCAGTTTCGCTGTTTTGGCCCAGAGTTGTGAAACCAACTCTATAAAAGGAACCAATAACCAATGTAGTTTCTGGATTTGGAAGGCATTTTTCGTACTCGACTCACACTTAAGATCTGGCTTCGTCTTATATATATATATATATATATATATATATATATACATATATATACACACACACACATATACATATAAATATATTGTAAGATTGTTTTTATTTAGCTGACTTTTAGGAAATATACTTAAAAGCATTCAACACATTGTAGGAAGTAGTGAGACACTTTCAAAATACAAGATCTAGTGTTTACATATATGCTATAAAAAAAAAAGAGGCCGCCAAACTTTTTAGTCTTAACGCTCCTGAAGAATTTCTATGACAAAGGAAAACAAACAAACAAGCAAATGTATTACCCTCGGTCGGATTCGATTCCGCGTGCGTGCGTTTACATATGTCGCCTCGCGGATTTACATAACAGATTAACATCATGAATTGCGCGAGGGTACATTTGGCCCTCTCCAGAGACGATATTCATAATGTTCATCTATTTTGTACATCCTTGAGTCGAGCTGTGTAATTTAACGTCCTAAGAACTGCAATCGAATGCTATTTTCCCTCTCTGGGACCTTTCTATCAGTCTCAAATTGCCCACAAACTTGGTATAATTTATAATCATACGCATAGGATTCTTTTTACATCTTTTCGTTAAGTTAGGACACTATAACGAAAATTAAATAATTAGTAAATGTCAGACTAACTTACTAATCAAATAATCTTTCCCAGTCAACATGTTATCATAGATAAACCGAAGTGTATGATATCAATGGTTCAGTTCTCCCTTTGCCTATACAAGGCAGTCTACACATCATAAGAATTTTCTACTTTTCCTGCAATTATCATGTTCCTAAAGAGGTTCCATTGTTAGTGGAAAACGCCCATACATCCGCTGCAGTTTGTTTTCTTCCACATTTACTTAATTCATTATTTCTACAAAAGATATGTATATATATATATTTTTTTTTTTGGGGGGGGGGAGGGGGTCTTGTAAATGATATTTACATTCCTGTTATTCTATATTGCATTTCATAACCAAAGGTCAATATGTTTAGTTAAAAAAGGAATGGTTGTGTTAGCCCTGTATAACATTCTCTGTACTACCTGGTGCCATTCATTTTCTTTCACAACAGTCGGTTATAAGGAGCCACTGAGGCAGATTAGAATGTAAATCTTTCTAATTATTTTATTAAGTAATAACATGTATTATGTACCTCAAAATGAAGTTAAATACGTAAGTATACTTTATGTGTGAAGAAAACAAAAGTTTATGCTACAGATTTCATAGATTATGAGGAAGAATTTGTTTGTTTGATCTATGTAAGGGATTAATAATAAGCAAATAAAATGATAAATGTAGCTATACAAAAGGATAAAAGGAATAAACAAATATCAAAGGATGAAGTTATCATCATTGATATATATATATATATATATATATATATATATATATATATATATATATATATATATATATATATATTCAGAGTTCAGAGGTCTTTGCAAGATAATTTCAGATCACACAAAAAAATCAACTATATATTCATGATCTCCTTGCTGCATTTGATATTATTGTTGTTCACTAGTTCTAAGCAAAGTAATATGCTCCTCACAATATAACTAGTTCCTCTTCTACTCTAACTTTCCTCTCATCAAGGGTACAAGCTAATTTATGTAATAGGATTAGTGCAAAGTGACAAAAAAGTGCACTTCTTCCTCCCATTCCTTTTATTCTTCTGTAGTACATGGCTATACATCTATCACTTGTCTGGTGGGTTTTTTCTTTGGGAAGTGTATGTAGTAGGTGTGAGTTCCCACATGCATGGTTGGGTGCTGTAGGTGATCAGCAGGGGAGTTGGAGAGGCGACCCAGTCAGCAAAGGACTCGGCACTAGTTTTGGTTCTGCTGTTTGTTGTGGTGCTGCAGGAGGATCTTGGGTTGATGATCTCGGTTCAGAACTTTGAAGCTGAAGTACATGGGGGCTGTGTAAGCTGACAGGGAATGAGGGGAGCCTGTGGTCCAATCAGAGAGCTGAGAGATGTCTGTGTCAACCAAGCAGGTCTTGGCAGTGAGTTGCGAGAAGTGCCTGCCAGTGGGAGAGCCAGGACAAGGCTGTGGACCTGGCATGACCCATCCTGAGAAGTTGAGTCTAGTAGAGCAGGTTGTGACTGCCGCACTTCCTATCAACTATGCTTTTATTATTTTAGTTGTGATCATGCCAATATCTTGCAAGAAAACAGAAAGAAGTTAGCGTAACTTATTAACCTTTGGGGGAACATATTCATTATCAGCACTTATAATTGTCGTTACTTTTCTTTCTTTTACAAATATTTTTTTGGTGGCCCATGCTAAATCTGTGTCACCAATTTTCCTCTCTGTTCTGCCAGTGGAGCTTAAATATTATATATATATTTTTTTTCAATAACACTCATTGCTATACTTACAAGGTGCATTATCAAACAACAAAGAATCTGCTTCAGATATTGTAACTTATTATATCTTACTCTTTTTTTTTTTTTTTGGTAGCTTCATCATATCCTTACATTGGCTATCACATGTATAATTCTTTTAGTACAGAACGTAGAGATTGAAGCCTCATTGCAAGTATGCACTAGTTTTTTCTGTCATTTCATATCCTACTTGAGATGCACTAGAACAAAAAGTCATATTACTAAATATTCTTGGAGCCATCAGATTTAAAATTACCAGTATAATGCTCCTATAAAATACGCTTATTTTATATATGGTTATGATGGTTTCACTCAGACTGGACAAATTCCTAGCAAGCCATCAAGGTTAATGTTAACTATTATATCACATAATTGTGAAATAAGTTAGGTATAATTTTTTACAATAAAGATGAACAAGAGACAAGGGGAGGGTTGATGGGAAGAGGCTTTTCCCCACAACACCCACTGCGAAACAGTCTTCACCTCGATATGCACGGCAAGAGAGAGCTGAAGTTGGGAGGACTGAGTGGATTTAATAGGCTGTGGGCTCTGCTTTCCGTGATTGTTTTCCTTTATTTATAGCATTATTGTTCGTGTCTGAAGATTATTTCATGTACAAATGACTACAATTTTTGGTCCTCTACAAGAATGTCATCTTCAGTTTGCCCTACCTTAGTGCACCCATACTGTAAAGATTAACAAGTATAAAAAGATTGTCATCATCAGTTATCTTTACCTGCAGACTTTGAACTATGAAATATACTAAAAGTTAAAAAATACAAAAGTTTTTCTGGTTGTTTTTTCTGTCTTTCCGTAGGCCCAAATTAGAGAAGAAAAACAATCCAATTGTGTAATATTTTCTTTTTGTTATGTGTCTGACCACAAATGCATGCATAAGTGATTTAAAAGATGTAGGATAGATTTGGGTTGAACCTGTCCTTTATAAATAAATTGTGGAAATGTTTATGAGATCTGATAACACTCAATAAAGAAATATATATCAAACAGAAAGAATATTTCTTAATATATATATATTTTATCTGAAATACATTATCATAATGCTTAATGAGTCTGTTTTTTATTTTATTTTTATTATTATTTTTTTTAATTTATTATTATTATTATTTTTTTTTTTTTTTTGAGTAGTGACTGCTATTCTTTTCCCATTCATTTGTTTCTTTTGGAAAAGCAGATTGATTTTTTTGTTTTTATTAATCAGGCTATGAGTTTTTAACCATAGCAAAGAATTAAAAAGGGAACTGAGAATAGGATTCATTGTATACCTAAATTTAAGTAATAAAAAAGGGGTTATTTTCTTGAGACAGTCAGGGCTAGTACATAACAAAAACTCTTTTTTTTGGAGCTACTGTTCAAGGTTATTTCTCTGAAGATTTTGTAGTGCATATTTTTTTATATTTCAGTAAGCCAGTAAAGATAATTGAACAGAGACACTGGCATTTAGAAATTTATATGTATATCTTATTTTTAATATTCTCTGTATCAAGTTGCTAATGTTTAAATATATGCAATAGATTGTTGCATTGTAATAATGCATAATAGGATATTCAGCAAAAGTAAGTCTATTAAAATTATGTGGCATTGTAGGGTGTCTTACTTCTCAGAACATAATAGTTTGATGCTACAATGAAAGAATGAATAAAAGTTATAGTTTTGATAGCACCAGTTCTGTTGTATGTAGACTACTCTTTCATATTTCACCGAATTCTGATGCCTTTTCCAGTGTTATGTACTTAGGGAAATGATGGAGAAGGGTTCAGTATTAGGCAAAAGAGTTTTGGTACATACTGTCACTGCAAGTAACAACTAAATTATTGAGAATGCAGAAATATGCATGCTAATGTGCCGGCCATGAAAGGTGGTAGATCAGGTTGCATAGGGGGAACCCTTCATCATTTGGTATTTGTTTATTCCTTATACTCAATTATACAGCTATGATTTTATTTTATTTGATTGTTAGTGCTCCCTCACATAAATCTGAAACAAACACAAATTCTTCCTCTTAATCTATGAGATCTGCATCAAAAACTTTTGTTTTCTTCATACATAAAGAATCTTTACATATATGTCTTCATTCTAAGTTACAGAATAATACATGACATCCCTTGATCAAACAAATTATATATTTACCTCTAATCTGCCTAAGTGGCCGACTGTTTTTTTTACAGTTGACTTAAAGAAAATGGAACCTACTAGGTAGTACAGAGAATGTTATACAGGGATAGCTCAATTTATCTCTAGTCTGCTACTGAGGCAGACTAATCTCTAATTATTTGTTTACTCATGTGATGTCATAAATTATGTAAATATCAAAGGATGAATTGTTTCACCTATACAACCTGATCTACCATCTTTTGTGGCTAGCACATGTTTACATGGAGACTACAGGTATATGGTGTATTGGCCCAAACCCAATTGATTAGCTTCTGGTGATTAACTTGATCTTTGTCATTATAATTTCGGTTAACATTCGTGACTATTTTTCATTGTCTAGAAACAATATCCCATAAGTTTATTGCACAGATGCAATACATATGGTATATCAAACTGGATGGGCAGGATTGCAAGAAAACATGGGTATCTTTTATTATTATTTACTTCCGTAACTGTTGCCTGACAAATAAATTATGACTTTCAAAAAGAGAGCAGAACGAAATAAGACATTAAATTAGATTATTCCAGATTTTTAGATACCAAAATACACTAATGCTCGTTGAGAATGCAGTTCTAATAACCATCTAAGGAAGAAGAAAAAATGAAGGAAAGCTTCCTTTACAACTATTTGTTGTTTTAATGCATGTGTGAAAATTATATTCACTGCTGGGAAATATATATATATATATATATATATATATATATATATATATATATAACTAAAGAAATGGAAGAAGCAGAACAAATATAAATACGACATTTTTTACCTCTGAGATAGTTGAAAGCAAAAACACAATCAGCCGATGGGCGGAAAATAAACAGTAAAGGATGAACCTCTTTACAATAATAATACTTATTTGTTTAACAGATAAAAACTTTATAAATACTCCTCGAACACGTTAACAGAAATGCAAATCATTTTCAGTGACTAGCTTCCGTCTAAAAAGTAATTGCAATAAGTATGAACTAACTTGGCCATCGTAAAGTGCTTCCCGGAATTTAGTGTCCTATCACTGTTCTATAGAAAAGACAAAACAACAGCGAACATTATTGTTTTGACACTTCCGTCTAAGTGAAAAAAAAGTGTATTGCAACTAAGGAGAGGGACCATTGTGTTCAGCATTGCAACAAAAACATTCAACTAAACAAGTAAAGAAGTCCAAAACCACTGCTATCCTAATATGAAATACTGACTGGTCTTGCATACAATGTTTGTATTTGAAGTACTTTATTTCAACACAAAAACATAGAGTCACTTTGTGTAGGATTGTAACTCAACATAAATACATACTTGGGAATGGGTACGCATACCATACAACCAGA
>NC_061845.1:8864489-8866989 GCF_019202785.1 Penaeus chinensis
TTTCCGTGGAGCGAGTGGGTGAGGTGAGACAATAAAGGAAGGGAAGAGTAGCAAGACGAAAAAAATAATTGCATGAATGAATGAATGGCGAGATGAAAGACATAGTTTCATGAATGAATGGCGAGACGAAAGAAATAATTGCATGAATGAATGAATGAATGGCGATATGAAAGAAATAGTTTCATGAATGAATGGCGAGACGAAAGAGAAAATTGCATGAAGGAATGAATGGCGACATTGTTTCATAAATGAATGGCGAGATGAAAGAAATAGTTTCATGAATGAATGCCGAGACGAAAGAGATATTTGCATGAATGAATGAATGGCGAGACGAAAGAAATATTTGCATGAATGAACGGCGAGACAAAAGCAAAAGTAGACTAATGCAGTTATTGAATAAATTGAGGAGTAAACTAAAGTGATGAACTAGTAAATGAAAATACAAACGGGTACATACTCAAGAAGAAAACATCAACTTTTCAACATAAAACATGTATTTCGTTTAAGTCGAAATGTTACTGAAATATGTGAATCATTCGTAGCTAATCTTTACGCAATAAGTTTCTGATTCATTTCACGTTGTTGAAAGGAAATAAGTGGGGTGAGAGAGAGAGAGAGAGAGAGAGAGAGAGAGAGAGAGAGAGAGAGAGAGAGGGGGGGGAGGGAGGGAGAGAGAGAGTTAGAGAGAGAGAGAGAGAGAGAGGGGGGGGGGGGGAGGGAGGGAGAGAGAGAGAGAGAGAGAGAGAGAGAGAGAGAGAGAGAGAGAGAGAGAGAGAGAGGGGGGGGGGGAGGGAGGGAGAGAGAGAGTAGAGAGAGAGAGAGAGAGAGGGGGGGGAGGGAGGGAGAGAGAGAGAGAGAGAGAGAGAGAGAGAGAGAGAGAGAGAGAGAGAGAGAGAGAGAGAGAGGGGGGGGAGGGAGGGAGAGAGAGAGAGGGGGGGGGGAGGGAGGGAGGGAGAGAGAGAGAGAGAGAGAGAGAGAGAGAGAGAGAGAGAGAGAGAGAGAGAGAGAGAGAGAGAGAGAGAGAGAGAGAGAGAGAGAGAGGGGAGGGGGGGGGAGGGGGGGGGGAGAGAGAGTTAGAGAGAGAGAGAGAGAGAGAGAGAGAGAGAGAGAGGGGGGGAGGGAGAGAGAGAGATAGAAAGAGAGAGAGAGAGAGAGAGAGAGAGAGAGAGAGAGAGAGAGAGAGAGAGAGAGAGAGAGAGAGAGAGAGGGGGGAGGGGGGGGAAGGAGGGAGGGAGGGAGGGAGGGAGGGAGGGAGAGAGAGAGAGAGAGAGAGAGAGAGAGAGAGAGAGAGAGAGAGAGAGAGAGTAGAGAGATAGAGAGAGAAAGAGAGAGAGAGAGAGACAGACAGACAGACAGACAGACAGACAGACAGACAGACAGACAGACAGACAGACAGACAGACAGACAGACGGACAGACAGACAGACAGAGATAGACTGAGGGGGGGGGGGGGTTTACTGTAATAAAGATTACGTGTTACTGCCAATACATGCATATATATATATATATATATATATATATATATATATATATATATATATAATACATATATATATATATAATATATAATATATATATATATACATATATATACATATATATATATATATATATATATATATATATATATATATATATATATATATATGTTTTTTATGTTCTTTCTCCTCTCTCAGGCTTCGAGTAACAAAGGTCTTTTTGCTTATTAGCTCGGGTTAAATACTTTTATAGGCGACCTCCTACATGATATCACTATATACTTTGCTCCTATTCATGTCCATATAAGGCTACGTCGGCAGGTACCACTCAGTTCTGCCAGACTCATCAATCATGTCTCGTCCCCTTGTATACTCTCCAAGAATCACAGACTTTTTCGGACTCGAACTTGTCTCTGTTTGTTGTTTTCCCAGAGTTTGTTGACACGAATAATCAGTCATAGATACAGGAGTGGTTGTAGCAGTGGAGTCAGATTCCATTCAAGCAAGTAACCTAAACAGATATTTGAAGAAAAAAAACCAACATGCCAGATTCTGCCAAGAATAACTGTGAGGCTCTTTCTTGTACTTCAAGAAGAACTGCTTTTAGTGCTGCCATGTCACATATGGTCAGAATGCATGACGCCTCTAAATACATAGCTCTGATTTGTTTTTGTTATGAGATTGAATTTCATACTAGCCTGTCCCTTAAACCTAATGTGACCCTATGGTGGGTAACATGGTGAATGTAACTTCTAAAACTGGCAGTAAAGTTGTCACATTATTAGATATCGGTAAAAATGTCATCAATGGTGGTTGGAGCCGCTGGCATCAGCTCATTAATGCACCATTCCCTTTGTTCTTTGTTTTCTCCTCTACTAATCTCGCGGACATTGCTGTTGCCCTGACACAGCGGCAGGTGGATTGCTTTACCAGGCCCAGATGTAACGCAGGTCTTTCAGCTTATCAGCTCGATAAGCGACATCCTACGTCACCAAATACGCCCATTGACGGACAGACGGGCAG
>NC_061845.1:8879489-8886989 GCF_019202785.1 Penaeus chinensis
ATATCCACAGCCACTCGAGAGAACGGCTCAAAAATCACAGGAAATGGCTGTAGAGGTACTTATTGCCTCCTTTGTCCCTTGTCTTCTGTGATATACAACAGGAACGGGCGAGTCGTAAGATTTAAGCTCTTATTCCAGGCCAGAAC
Source organism: Penaeus chinensis (assembly GCF_019202785.1). Classification (NCBI taxonomy): domain Eukaryota; kingdom Metazoa; phylum Arthropoda; class Malacostraca; order Decapoda; family Penaeidae; genus Penaeus; species Penaeus chinensis. The sequence goes on from NC_061845.1 coordinate 8,879,636, forward strand.
ATGGTGGTTAAGATTTGGCTCCTCCATGTGGAGCGAGGACTTGAATATTTGTTTGTGGCATCCAGCTGGAGCAAACCTCACCCTGGGGTAAAATAGTTCGTCGATAAAGTCTGTTGTTCTAGAACAAAAAATCCACCTTTATTTCCACGCAGAGGCATGTTCACGTAGTTTGGAGAGGGTGACATCAACAACGTTTTCTCGCCCCACCCGTGATCGGCTGCGACCCTTCCGAGTGGAATGAATGGCTGGTGAACAAACAAACAAACAAACAAATATGTACATATATATATGTATTCATATATGTTATTATATATATATATATATATACGTAGATATGTATACATACATACCCTCTTTTTGTGCCATCACCAATGCGGTGCTTGACGAACTACTTGACGCCATGTTTCAAGTTGTCGAGCTCTGTCCCAGAGGCATAGAGGTGTTTGCATATTGAAATTGTCGAGGAATGTTATTATCGGCCTACCTCGAGCTTGCTTACCTTCAGTCTTACCGCTTAGGCTAAGGTCTTCTAATGTGCCTTTACGGATTGCATGACCGAGGAACTAGAGTTGTCGTGCTCGAATCAATTCTGGAAGCTCTCATCCCTGCCCGACTCTTCTTGAAGATCTCCCTGTTGTACACTCGGTCGGTGTAAGAGGTGTGCAATATCCTGCGGTAGAACCACATTTCTGCGGCCTCTATATTGCACCGAGTTTCAGTCGTCAATGTCTAGGACTCGCAAACATATAGGAGAGTTGACCAGACAAAGTCTGGTCTGATTTCCATTTGCATTGAGAGCTTGCGGTCTGTTAGGATGTTTGACGAATGCATCTTTTGCTAGTCCGATTCTGCGTGTGATTTCCTTCTTGCAACGAGCATCTCAGGTGACAAGAATTCCTAAAGAACTGTAGGAGGAAACTTGTTGGATGTCTACTTCTCCTTGTTTCAATGGAAAAGTTGGTGGGACCTCTTACTATGAAATTATCATACATTTGGTTTTCTTGCTGTAGACATGGAGGCCAAGGCGTTTTCTGGCCTCAACAACATCAAAAAGTGTTTGGAGGTCATTTTCAAGATGTGGCCATGAGAACTATATCATCTGCATAACGAAGGCTATTGAGCTTGCACAATTGATAACGATTCCCTACTGGCGATTTTCAGTCTCCAGCAGGATAACTTCAGAGTATAAATTGAAGAGGTCAGGTGACATCACACAGTTAATTGTTCCATCAGGTAGGCAGACTGCTGCAAGTTCATCTTGATAGACTGGCTGAGTGATCAAGAGCTTTTTGGTAGTCAATGAAAACCAGGTAGATGTTTTGCTGATGTTGGATGACTCTCTAGGCAAGCATTCTCATGGCAAAGATAGCGTTCCGCGTACCTTTATACTTCATAAACCCAAACTGGGTCTCTAGCATTTCGGTTTTAAGAATATGCGACATTGGACTAATTGTCTTATGTTGTGAGCACTCGTGTTCCTGGGACCATCGGTAGGGCAATGAATACGGATTTAATAATTTCATTAGGTATTATGCCTGTTTAATAAATATAATTTAGGAAGTTCCAGATGAGATCAATACCTTTTCCTCCTAAGACCCTGAGCATTTCGGTGTATACACCATCAGGACCTGCTTCTTTCCCGGATTTCATTTGCTGTTGGGATCAGCGCACGTATGACTTCAGAAATGGTGGACCAGATGTGACAGCTTCCAGGACTAGATCTTCTGGCTCTTGCTTATCGTCAGGAAGTTCTTGAACTTACACTTCCCAACGAGCACTGACATCCTCAGTCCCGCGGAAAATGCAGCCGTCTGTTGCTTTGATGCAAATTGAGGAGGAAAAGGATCACTGAACTGAACAGTGATCTCTCTTATCCTTTAGAACAGCTATTTGGGATTACAACTGAGATTCTCTGTTTCATTACATTTCCCCTGCAGCCACTCCTCCTTTGCTTTCTTGCATTTTTCGATGTAAAAATAGTTTACCAGTTCCTATTGCTCTCTCTCTCTCTCTCTCTCTCTCTCTCTCTCTCTCTTTCTTTCTTTCTTATTTTCTTTCTATCTTTCTTTCTCTCTATCTCTTTGTATATATACATATATGTGTGTGTGTGTGTGTGTGTGTGTGTGTGTGTGTGTGTGTGTGTGTGTGTGTGCATATATATATATATATATGTGTGTGTGTGTGTGTGTGTGTGTTTGTGTGCATATATATATATATATATATATATATATATATATATATATATATATATATATACTATGTATGTAAATCAGATTCTATTGATTTACATCAGCCTTTTCTTATTTTGTATTTACCAGCATAAAAAAATATTTGGAAAGCTATTATATATTCTATACATTAGATTAGAACACATTTTGGAGTGCTTTTACAGCATATTGCATCATCTCTCACTTGATTACAACGTGATTGAACTCTCAAACAGTCCAGTAGCCATTGGCCAGCAGGATTGCATTATTTCTCTGTCCTGACTCCCGTTCCTGTATATATCATGCTATGACATGTCCAGACTTGTGCCACTGTGCATTAGTTTGAGTATTACAGCCACTCATTCCTGAGCTAACTGCAAGAGTGTAGACATGACACTGACCACAAGGCTTAATTCCTTCAAAATCTGGGAAAGAATGGAGAGCTATATGCAAACAGTGAAAACATGAGATACAAGGAATAGTAGCCAGAATGAAATCTCAGCAGTTGCAAACTGAATTATCAAAAGAGGATTTGGATGATCCAGGTAAGACTGAAAATCGCAGCTTATTCTTGTTAGATTATGGTCAAATGGAGTAAAAAAAAAAAAAGAAAAAAAAATCCTGTTTTTGGTTATTATCCTAAAAATATGGGTTTGGGTTTCAGAAAGTACCTATTGCATCAAATTCAACATCACTGACTACATAGTTGCCTCAAAGAATGTCTAACTTCTGCAACACATTTTCCAAAGCGTAAAACAACAACTTTGGACACATTTGTTATAAAAACAACTTCTTATGAAAAAACAAACCTTGATGAAGAAGTCTTTGCTACCAACTCTCCATTTAGATTGGTAGAACATCCTCAGTTTTGAATATGGTTGGGAAGCTGAGGCCAGGATACACTCCCCCAACAAGAAAAGCAATTGCAGACAAATTCCTATCCCTGATGTAAGAAAAAGAATATGTAATGTGTCCCACAGAGCTCAAGGGTGAAACTGTATGTATATCTTTAGATGGATGGTCTAACATTTAAATAGTTTTAGCTTTGGACAAAGTAGAGTGATCAATGTACAATTGCTGAAGCAGTGAACACGTGGAAAGAATTAATCACAATTTTATGCAATGGCAGAAATGCAGTAACAGCTGCTAAAGAGAGGTTTGGCCACCTCTTTTATTTTTTATGAATTATTTTTTAAAAGGGTATTATAATTTTTCAATGAATGCTGCATTTCCAGTGTAAATTCAGTGTGTTTTTTGTTTTAAATACAGTCCATAGTAATTTTTGATTATTTTTTTTTCAAAATTCATTACTTCTTTAATCTCCTTTATTAAAGGCATATGGATTTTTTTTTTTTTTTTTTTTTTTTTGTAGTCTGTATTGTAAACGGAAGTGCTTTAGTATTCTACTCCTCAGAAACAAGTAGTTTCATTTAATTTTCAGTGGAATGTGGAAATTGTAGTTGCATTGTAAAAGGACGCTTGTATTATTCTATTCCTCAGAAATATATAGAGCAGGTGTAATTATGTGCTTATTTCCATATTTTTTCCTTTAAATTCCATGTTGCTTTGAGCAGAAGTAAATTTTCATTATTTTGTTTTCTATTTATTTATTTTAATCATTTGATGCAACTTTTCATTTAGATCACCATGATGTAAATCGGCCAACCTTATCGCCAACGGATCTCGGCATTTGTGTTATGTATAGCTTTCCATAAACTAGTATGGTACTGTAAAGGGCAATAAGAAATGAAAAATAGTCAAAAACGAGGGCAGAAGAGCTTGAGAAGAGAACTGGAGTCTTTCCTGAAGTAAGCGCGAGCCGAGAGCTGGATATGTACTCCGTGGGTATGTTTTAGAACGATAATGATAATCTGGTCATTAAAGTGCTTTCTAATTAGGTATGTTGCTTACTGGATTTTTGCTTTGTTTTTTTGTTTTTTGTTTTGTTTTTTGTTTTTGTTTTGTGGGGAGAGGGAGGGTAGTACCACAACACTCTATAGTTAACGTATTAGTCTCATATAATCAGGTTTTACTGGGCAATTTATTGATCATGGGAAAGCACATGTTTATGTAGTGATATGATCATGGTTATATATGCCTTATAGTAGAACAGTTTACACTCATATTGCGTCTTTAAGTGTATGTAGTTTTAACCTGTCCTTTCTATAAAAATCAAATGGTGGTCCTTTGTGTAGGTATTATAAAAATGAAAAATAAAATAATATTAAATCAAAACGGAACAAGTTTAAACATGCATACGTTCTTATATCATCAAATTGATACTAGAAAATAATAAAACATTTCTTTCATCGTTTACTCTTGCACGGACTATAATTACTAACTAAAATTACTGGTCATCTATAATTACTGGTTATAGGGCTTTGTCAGGCACATAATTTCTTTGGAGGCCAATCTTACATCTTGATAGTAGGAAGCGATAGGAAGCACACAATGTTTGAATAGGTAAGGTTACAGATTGCTAAATAGTTCAAGAAAATGAGTCATTAGTCCTGTGTTGATTTCACCAAAGCGAGGAGCTAGTATCCAGAATGAAATCCTAATTAAATGCCTGTAAAGTTAAAGAGAAAATGACGCTATCCCATAGGTTGGGTCATGTATTTCCCATGCCTCAAGAATGTAAATAGCACGAGACAGACCTGATAAATGTATTAGATCATTCACAATGATAACATATCCAAATTAGTGGGTATTTTAATTAATTGATTATTTCTCGAAGCTTCTAGTACAATCGGCGGACGTTCTAATGTTTCCTCGAATATTTCAGTACAAACTTAGGTAGAACTGTGTATACCTGTGAGCCTATCCATTCGATCAACTAATGTTCGAGTATCAACTTCGAGTGGGAGGCAGGAGAGCAAACTTCATTTTCCTCTGAAAGGCCCATGAGCTTGATGTGAGGTTGCGGCTGCCTTTCTCTTGAACAGAGACCAGCCAGCTCAACGCCTTTGTCTCACACAAAAAAAAAACGTGTCTAAATTATCTCCCAGTATCTTCTTTACTTTGGGATCGTGAACTGGGTAGCTAACGTCGTGCTGTTATTTCGTCAAAACATGCATGTGAATATATTTTGGTTTTGCCTCAGAATAGGCACATTTTGTTAATTCATGCTATTGTATAAGAGTATTAAGTGACCTAATAGTGTGGAAAGGGAAACTTGCCGAAAACTTGTTTTTGGCAAAGTTTGTGCTAGCATAAGTTCAATGATTGGTATTCATTTCTTAAATATTTGATGCGTAATAAATGATAACTGATAGTAGTATTTCTCTCTTTAAAACATTTTTTTTTTTTTGTTGTTGTTGTTCTCTTCACGTGGAATAAAACAGAACAAAAATGGGACGAAGTAGAAATAGTCATTGATACGAAAATAATCTAAGGATTGAGACAAAATTCAAGTGTCCTAGTTGTACATTTTTAAACCATTCTTTTCGCGGTTACCAAAATTTGACCTAAAGAAAATAGAAATCAAATTGTTTGGAAGGATTAATTTAATGTGAACAATTCAACATTTATTGGTTACGTTGGCCTGAGATCAATGACAATGTATACATGTAAATAAAGGGTATAGTTATTTAAGCCCAGTAACATGTAGATTAAAAAAAAGAAAAGAAAAAAAAAAAAGAAGTATTCTGTACTGAGTAATGAAAACCGTTTGAGCACTAGGTCAGTATTACTTTGATAATTTTCTATCTAATAACGAACAGTGCATCACTGTATCATTAGCAGTGCTTAGAGGTAAGGTTATAGAAAATAAACACTTTCAACGAATTTCAATGACGCACAATGGTAGAAAATAATTTCTTTAACTGATTAACTCAGTGATGTACATGAAGAGAACAGTTCTTAGCAGCCCACAGCCACAGACGATAAGCTCTTTCAAGCTTGATAGAGGCCTACATTGCGTCAGACGTGTATACAGGAAATACTTATGTTAAGAAGAATCCCTATTTAAGGTAGACCTCCCTTGAAAATGCCCCCACTTCATTTTACTCTGTTCTGTTTGTGATATGTAAAGGAATTGTTGTTAGTGACTTCAGCTCAAAGAAAACGTCGAGTACAATTATATATATGAAACAAAATAGTGGTAAAAATCTCCTTAACTAATTTATAATTTATAAAAATAAAAATGAATAAATAACATTTGCCAATAATAAGAGAGAGATGAAAAGAAAATGATGTCGCGTCGATACATTTGTATCTGACAAATAGGAATGGAGCTCGAAAGTATCTAAAGGTAGAATGTTGATGTATGAACAATGTGTTTATTTTTTTAGTTACGTAACATCGTCGGTTGCAAGTTCTTAAATTCATACCACTCGTCCCTTACAATATGCTTCCTTTTATTTGCCAGTAGCTTTTCAATTAATGACTGAACGGGTAAGTCCCAATTTTCATGAGAAAAAGCCTGTTACTCTGAATGGGTCCCATTGTTTCCCTTTTTTTTCTTTTTCTCATTTTCTCTTTCTTCTTCCGCGTTGTCAGTCGATGAAAGAAGAAGGCACTGGAGGGGATAGTATTGTCAAAAGTTTTTATCAGATTAAATTCATTTGTTGATGAGATTACTCATATCATACTTAAGGTAAGTTAATAAGAAAGGTGTTTGTTTGCTGTAGCCATGACTGTGTGTGAAGGCCATGATCTGAATTATCATATATATTTTAACTTTTGAAAATTCCTGGCAAAAAAACAACGACAATTCAGAGCCCAGGAATGAATCGGAACAGGATTAAGTAAACGAAGTTCAGCTGCAAATATAAACAATTAGATTAAATGTTATGCTTTATTTTTCGTGTACAGCAGTAGGTAGTGTGTACCTTCTACATTTTGACCATCACACAATTAACGGTATTCATGGCTACGTACCGATATTGGGTTGGTAAGTTAGTAAATAAGTATTTCTGTGGTTTTATCCTAATTTTCGCAAATGAGTCAGCCAAAGTTGGGTGTTTTGTTTAATATGATGGTGTCAAACCAATAGCCAGTCATAGGAGCATCAATAACTATAACATCAGGTCTCTAGCCAACCAGAGGAGGCCAAAACTATAACATCAATCATTAGCGCCGGGGGCTCTCAACCTAAGGGCCATGGGATACCTTCTGGGGGACCATGGAGCAATTTAAGAATTATG
>NC_061845.1:8904489-8906989 GCF_019202785.1 Penaeus chinensis
GCATCCAATCAGGCAAGGGTGACACTCCCATATTACCGCTCAATAAGTGAATTAAGAGAGGCCTATGCCCTGCAGTGGAATGAATGGCTGTTAAAAAAAAAAAAAACAAAAAAAAAAAACATATATATATATATGTATATATATATATATACATATGTATGTGTGTGTGTGTGTGTGTGTGTGTGTGAGTGTGTATATATATATGTATATCATACATATATACATATACGTGTGTGTGTGTGTGTGTGTGTGTGTGTGTGTGTGTGTGTGTGTGTGTGTGTGTGTGTGTGTGTGTGTGTGTGTGTGTGTGTGTGTGTGTGCATTATATATATGTGTGTGTGTGTATGTATATGTATATATACACACTTGTCCATGTATATATGTGTATATATACATATATGTATATATAAATACACATATATATGTAACACACACACACACACGCGCACAAACATATATATATATATATATATATATATATATATATATATATATATGCAGTATATATATATACTGCTTATATATATACATATATATGTATATATGATACATACATGTGTGTGTATACATATATATACATATATCCATTATATCCAAAAAACATATATATATATATCCATTATATCCAAAAGAGTGCGGAATTTTATCTGGGTCGAGACTTTTTCCTAGACGCCTTCCTTCCAAAGGACAGGAAGCAATAACGTTTAAGAACATTGGGAACTACCTGTAATAGTAAAAATAATTTGGGAGGAGCTGAAGGAAGATGAGGAAGGAAGTAGGAGGGATCGTTGTAAAGAAAGGCATTATTTTTCTTCTTGCATTGTATCTGCTAAGTGAGAGAGAAAAAGGTGGTTTCTTATTTGGTTTGTATTTTCTAACTGCGCCTGGAGTTGTGTGAAAATTACTGAATATTTCCGGTCACCTTTGTTAATTTAAGGATTTGGTGCTTCTGGTTTTGCGTATGCTTTAGCACTAGTACATGATACCAGAAGATTGCTAAACCAGAAGGAAGCCATATCGGGCACACACACACACACACACGGGTACGCACACACACACACACACACACACACACACACACACACACACACACACACACACACACACACACACACTGTAAAAAACCTAGGTACTTCCCCGGCCGGGAAATCTGTCAGACATATTATCGGTTTAAATTCCTACAGTATTAAATCATATCACTCTAAAGCTAGTGGTATAAAGTAACGTGATACCCGTCACCAGATGTCGTATATACACACATCATTTAATCTTTAGTGTCATTACCTTAGTGATAGGTGTGGAGGTTTATAGGTCGTCAATAAATGGCAGAGCGAAGGGGTAGCATAAGTACATACCAAGCCATGGGAAACGGCCCAGTGTATCTCTCCGTGCAAGTGGGGCGAAGTCAGTGGCGATCTAAACGGGGGTTGCCCACCTCTACTGAAGAGCTTGCCCCCCTCTAATGTAAGGCTTGCCATTTAACCTTTTAGTGCACTACATGTATAAAATTGTATGCTAAAACTACAAAACCAAACAACAGATTAACAGAATTGTTGCTCCACGCTATACATACCATCGTATCGTGATGTTTGTAAATGTAAGCTTAATATGTATTTCGGCTTATTACTAAATAAAACCTCCCTCCCTTTTTCCCTCCCTTTGTATAATATCCCAGATCCGCCAGTAGCCTTGTTTATGGCTGCAGTAAGCAGGAGGCCCTATCAGTTGACTTAATCTCCGTCCTCAGGTCATCACGGGGATGGTAGGCAACAGCATTTATATTAATTAATCAACTACATTCCAGAAGTGACCATTAAATGATCAGATCATCGATGTTCATAATTACCCAAATTGCACGATCAAAGTTCCAGCAAAAATGTCATTGAAATTGAAATTATATTGACTAATAAGGACCTTGACTAACACAGATTAAATCTAACATCCTTTTTTCAAAATCATGATTTTTTTTTCCTTTTTTGTACTCCTTAAAGAGAAGTCCACTTACCCAAGGTCCCTTTTTCTGTAAAACGGAGCGTCTTTAATAGAGGGGTAACATCACTTCTATATAGCTTGTTGAACCCAAAATTGAAACAAAATTTTCCGCTAGATCATTTTAACGACTGTATATGGTATGGAACACTTTGTAATCATGAACAACAAAGTGGAACTATTTCTGGTAATTCTAATAAGCCGCCACCGTGGCTCAGGTGTTAAGCGCGCCGAACCGCGGTTGATTAGGAAGGGCATCCAATCAGGCAAAGGTGAGACTGCCAAATAATCTCTCAAATAATGAATTGAGCGAGGTCGATTTCCTGCAATGGAATAAATGGCTGTTGAAAGAGAGAGAGAGAGAGAGAGAGAGAGAGAGAGAGAGAGAGAGAGAGAGAGAGAGAGAGAGAGAGAGAGAGAGAGAGAGAGAGAGAACAGCAATAATAATGAAACATCTATTTGTATCATGCCATATGAGATTTATATCACAGAGAATTTTGTACCGAACAGT
>NC_061845.1:8919489-8924489 GCF_019202785.1 Penaeus chinensis
TCTCTCTCTCTCTCTCTCTCTCTCTCTCTCTCTCTCTCTCTCTCTCGCTGTCTCTCTCTCTCTCTCTCTCTCTCTCTCTCTCTCTCTCTCTCTCTCTCTCTCTCTCTATATATATATATATATATATATATATATATATATATATATATATTACACACGCTCAAGTAACATAAGAAAACAAACACATGAGTTACGCGCATAAAATATCTAACCAATTATCTTACTCTAGCTTTCAGTTGCAACTCTTTCCTTCCCCCCTTCGCTCTTACCAAGCCCTTTCTCCCCTGATTCCGAAATCCAGTTACAGAGTGAGAACTTGATTCACATGAGTCTTTGCAGCTACGTCAACTTCGAGCGAGAGTGCATTCGCATATTTGATGGCCTTGGGGAGGAATGACGTCATGTCATTGCAAAGCTAATACTAACTTTTCCTTGCCCGTCCTAATTCTCTCTCTCTCTCTCTTTCTTTCTTTCTCTCTTTCTCTTTCTTTCTTTTACTCTCTCTTTCTCTCTCGCTCTCTCTCTCTCTCTCTCTCTCTCTCTCTCTCTATATATATATATATATATATATATATATATATATATGCATATATAAACATGTACACACACACACACACACACACACACACACACACACACACACACACACACACACACACACATACAGAGAGAGAGAGAGAGAGAGAGAGAGAGAGAGAGAGAGAGAGAGAGAGAGAGAGAGAGAGAGATGGAGAGAGAGAGAGAGAGAGAGAGAGAGAGAGAGAGAGAGAGAGAGAGAGAGAGAGAGAGAGAGAGAGAGAGAGAGAGAGAGAGAGAGAGAGAGAGAGAGAGAGAGAGAGAGAGAGAGAGAGAGAGAGAGAGAGAGAGAGAGAGAGAGAGAGAGAGAGAGAGAGAGAGAGAGAGAGAGAGAGAGAGAAGAGAGAGAGAGAGAGAGAGAGAGAGAGAGAGAGAGAGAGAGAGAGAGAGAGAGAGAGAGAGAGAGAGAGAGAGAGAGAGAGAGAGAGAGAGAGAGAGAGAGAGAGAGAGAGAGAGAGAGAGAGAGAGAGAAGAGAGAGAGAGAGAGAGAGAGAGAGAGAGAGAGAGAGAGAGAAGAGAGAGAGAGAGAGAGAGAGAGAGAGAGAGAAGAGAGAGAGAGAGAGAGAGAGAGAAGAGAGAGAGAGAGAGAGAGAGAGAGAGAGAGAGAGAGAGAGAGAGAGAGAGAGAGAGAGAGAGAGAGAGAGAGAGAGAGAAGTACACACGCTTAGAAAAAACACGTAAGTTTACGCGCATAAATATCTAACCGACTATCTAACTTTCGCTTTCAGTTCTAACTCTAACTTCTTTCCTTCCTCCCTTCCTTCTTAACAATACCCTTTTCCCCCACACCTTCTTCCTCTTATTATATCCCGTGCAACAATGCAATAACGGCCTGCAACAAAAAAGATCATATTACGAGGAACTGTATCTACGTGAGTGTTTTTTTCCCAAGAAATGCTATACACGTTGTAGCTTCTACTCACTGGATTATTTTTGTTTTGTTTTATGATAAATGAATTCTGAACATTTTGACACATCATATGAAACTGTCTATAGATTTGCATTAACAATATAGCATAATTTTACCTGATGATTAGTGATAGTTTTGTATCGAGACATTATCATTTTCATTATCTGATATGATGAAATGGAGAGTCGAATAACTGTTTTTATCGGACGTTTTTAAAGTGTTGCGTCGGGTCTATGCTATTGAAGATTAAGGTAAAGGTCTCATATGTTTACTTATATTTGGTGACAAAGTTTCCGGGCGCAACGCACATACTCTATACTAATACAGAAAGTGAAAAGCAAAATAATTGAAACTAAGATTACGGACATTAGCTTCATTAACAACTGGTGGTATATATTGCATTCTTACAGGTGTTTAATGAGACACTGGTTTGTAGTTTGCGATTGCCAAAGGCTCATGCAGTTAGCAAAAGGTGGATCAAAAATCGGTGATGAGAGCGCAACCTGTACAGCAGCAACAGGTGCCTCGCGTGGGAGCAGTGATTCCTGTCAGCACGTGGCGCTGGGGACAGATGTTCTAACTTGCACACTGCTTCCGCGGTCTAAGTACGAGGTAACAAGGTCCGTAGGTCACCTGGTACTCCTTTCGAGCTGTAGCTATGAAGTGGTTCTCACGCGAAGGAGACTGACGTGACGTGAGCAAATAGGAAGATGCGATGCTACTGACGTCACAGATTTCCCCTCCGCCAGCTAGCGTGCTAGTTTAAAATGGCGGTTACTCGTTGGAAGCCTCAGTCCGCCACACCTCCGCCAGCGAAGTGGATGTGTCCATATTTCTTCCTCCTCGCCGAGCTCACTTGATTACACTCTTCGCCTCCGTTCCATCGGCAAGAGGGGAAATTAAACCAATAAGACCGAGTGTGTGACGTGTGTGGATATCTTATTTTGTAGTCTCCTTTCGCAAAACAAGATGGAGTCTTACAGCTACGAAGACTTAAACGCCTCCTTCAGCTTGGAGGAGCCGCTTTTCAGCACCTCCGAGTCCATCGACACTCTGTGCGAAACCTACCTCAACAACATGGAGACCTACTCCTCCGGTGCCAAGCATTCACAGAAAAGCCTCTTTGAGGAGATGGAAGCCTTCTCCAAGATGGAGATTCACGAATGGAGGGGTGAGGTAAGTTGGCAACAAGCGAAGTTGAGCGGTAGCCTCAGTAGTTCGTAATTTCCCCTTTGATAAGAGCGGCGATTTTAAGCTCCTGTTTGTCTCTGTGTTACATATTTTTCTCATTATCTCATTTCCACGCCAGTCTTCTCTGCATTAGACTAAAGCACTCTTTTCCTCAGGAGTGCGTGGACTGGGCCGGCAGTGTGTGTCGTCGCCAGGGTCTGGACCAGACCACCGTCGACCTGTGGGCCTTCAGGAACACCTCGGGCAGCCTCCTTCAGCAGTACTCCCTTCAGGACTTCTGCTCGCTCGTCGGAGACATCTATGGGCCTCTGTTTTTCAACGAGCTTCAGGCACTCCGAAAACGCAGCGCAGGTACGTACTCGCAGCCACCGCTGTGGTTCTCAAGGTTATATGCAAATAAGGGCTTGGTGTAAAGCTCAGTTTATGCGAGCGCAATGAGGAATACGATTGCACGGATAAAGTTAGTAGGGATAGACCAAGAAAGATATTTGAACCTGTATACACGTAAATAGATAGGTTAATCAACAAATGAACAAATAAATTCATGAATAAGTAAACAAATATATATAAATATATATATATATATATATATATATATATATATATATATATATATACGTATGTGTATATATATATGTGTATGTCTATATATATATATATATATATATATATATATATACGTGTGTCTGTCTATTTATTTATCTACAGACATTAATTCATAGATAAAGAACTGATAAATTAATAAGTGAATAAATCTATAGGAAGAGATAAATACATAAATAGATAGTTGAAAGATAGATTGGTACAAACATACATAGATACACAGAAGAACATATAGACACGGACACACATACACACACACAAATATATATATATATATATATATATATATATATATATGTATGTGTTTGTGTGTGCGTGTGTGTGTGTGTGTGTGTGTGTGTATACACACACACACATATATGTGTGTGTATATATACATATGTATATGTATGTATATATATATATATATATATATATGTATGTATATGTGTATATATATATATAAAGAGGTAAAAAAACACAAGCCAGCGCATAAATAGGAGGGGTGGGTGCAAGTTAGTCATATGACACGGAGCCATGTGTCAGAGCGCAAGCACGTACGCGCTCACGTCACACACGCGCTCAAAGCAACACACCCTCGGCCATTCCCCAGGTTGCAGAAAGGCCCATGAGTCAGGGATGTCTCTCTACGGCGGCGGCGACAACTCCCCGGAAATGGGCTACCCGAGCGACGCGTGGGACCTCACCAGCGAAGACATCCAGGAGCTGGACCGCTACATCCGCCACGAGGAGAACTGGGATCCTTTGGTGGACAGTCTGCAGTACATGGACCTTCAGGAGCAGTTTGGACCAATTAAATACGGTAAGGAGTCATAGGTCGATGGTGGTTGTTTTGATATCGTTAAGTAAGGAGAATTTGTTGGAGTTTTATTATATTTGGAATGTTGTTCTGAATGCAGGATGTAATGTACAGTGAGAAATAATATAAGCTGGATATATGCTAACTGGTGTGCAGCATGGTGTGAAATTAGATATCTTAAACTAAAGTAAAACTATTAATTTCGGTAACCACGTTCAAACAGCGAGTCTTTGAACTGATACAAATGTCAAAAAAAATGTACAAAAGAAGTAAGGAAAAATAATATTGCGGATGAGATTTGCACATAGTATCGTATATAAATAAACAGTTAGTAGAGCAAATAATCGTGTGCATACGAAATCAATCAATGATTAAGATAATACATAGTGCAGTAAAGGAAGTAAACGAATATGAGTATAAAAAGTAAGACTAGAGGAAGATTATTTCAAATATTTATTCATTTCCTCTTTAGTTTATTCCTCCGATAAAACTTAAACATATTTGATGATAACTTGAACGTTTTAATAGATCACAGGGTTATGAAAAGATAAGCAAAAAAAGCCATAAACCCAAATAAGTAACAAGAATATGTACACGTTCACCCACCCTGTGTAGTATTTTAACGAGACTGTTTATTTGCTCGCGATTGAGTCCCTGACGCAGATATTTCTTTCTTTTTTTCTTTCTTTTTTGGGTGTTCCTTTTGCTCTCTTTCTGGGGAAGGGAAAACGACCGCATTTCCCATTAACTCGATAGAACAAGCTTTGAAAGCAAACGAATATGAAACAAAGTCAAGCAATTGAATCAAATGAAGCACGTTTCATTATGTATAGCCATTTGACCGAAGAAAAAGAATTCACCGACTTTCTCCGAACATTTTGGCTCCGTATGACCCTGTTTCCACCCTTCCCTTCACAGAGG
>NC_061845.1:8929489-8931989 GCF_019202785.1 Penaeus chinensis
TTATAAGTGCAAACTAGAAAGCCAGTGAGTGAGTAAAAACCCATTTCACAATATTTATGGGAGAGTTTAATGCCAAAATGGGTAAAAAGACAGAAGGAGAACCGCAGTGGGGAATCACGATATAGGCATTAGGAATGAGAGGAGGCAAATGCTAATCGATTTGGCGGAGGCTCGATCATTAAATATCATGAATACATTCTTCGAAAAAAGACTAGTGGAAGTGGACATGGAAGTCGCCAGCTGACATAAAAATCGAAATTGACTTCGTAATTTCAAATAGGCGCGATATAGTAAAAAAATGTGGAAGTTATTAATAAAGTAAATGTTGGCAGCGAGCATAGAATGGTCAGAGGCCAAATTATATTACATCTCAGAAGAGAAAGGAATAAACTCAACCATATTTAGCTAACTTGAAGACCAAAGCGACAGAATTTAAACTTAACATCCAAAACAGATATTCACTTCTCAGCGACGAAGATCTCAACGTTGACTAAATCAACAAACAGATCAGTGACATAATAAAGGAAACTGTACTTATAGACGGGTCAATTTATGAGAAACAGTCACCCAACCCACAACAAATTGCAACAAAAGGTTTCTCAGTGGTTTTCAATCCCACAGGATATACTGATCAACAGAAAGAAAGTCTACCAAAATCTGACATCCGGAAATGGGTTAAAACCGAGTCATTTTCAAGATGGCCGACGCCGAGCATCGAAATCACGAAAGGAGCTATAACTTCTTCAATTATTGACATAGAAACACCATTGTTGGTTGCAGTCATTGGTTTTAAGGGGTCAGCTATCCACTGGTGTCAACGAAATTCAGATTTGATCAGTATTGAACCTGAAATCTGAAATTTTAGGCCTGAAATCAATGAATTGTCTGTATACAATCAAACCTATGTTAGGCAATCACCCATCATTTGTTAAATTCTAACGAAGGAGTTTTGAGTCTTATCTTGCCAGTAATTAGATGTAATGTACTTCATGTCACGTGACCGTCCCGCACTCTGATTGAGTATCCCTTCCTTCGAATGCTCTTTCCTTGATTTTTTTTTTTCTTTCAGGTTGAAATCATGAATGCTCCTGAGATTTACGAAGATAGGTGTCTAGTTTGTAAGGAGGGGCTTGAAGAT
Organism: Penaeus chinensis; assembly: GCF_019202785.1. NCBI lineage: Eukaryota > Metazoa > Arthropoda > Malacostraca > Decapoda > Penaeidae > Penaeus > Penaeus chinensis. Next base: position 8,930,628 of record NC_061845.1, read on the forward strand.
GGAAGTGATGTTGTGCAAATTCGTCAGAAGGGCGCTGATGGCATGAACGCAGCCAGCGTTCAGAGAGGTGACGATGTTCATGTGGCGGCTGGATGCAAGGTACACACAGATTGTGGTAAACGGTACATAAATCAACATGATATCCTGAATCAGAAGAAGAAACAAGAACCATCCAAACCGTCCATGAAGCGAAGTTCACGTGTGTTGACCGGGCCCTTCAACAGTAAATCAGACTGCTTGTTCTGTGGAACAACGGTCCGCCTTGGAAGTTTTGACTATAGTCATGTGAAGATCGACGACTTTACCAAAACCATTCTGGAGTGCTGTGAGAATCGGACCGATGATTGGTCATTCACAGTGAAAGGGCGGATTGAGTTTTATGGTAGAGATCTTCATGCAGCTGACTGCATATATCATCATCAGTGTAGTGTCCATTTCCGCACTGGACGTGATGTACCAGTGCACTTTCGTAGTGGACCAGATTCAACAATTAGGAAATCTGGACGTCCGATAGACAGTGATCAAGAACAGGCATTCTCCAGAATGTGTTCTTATTTCGAAATGAATGATGAGGAACAGATGACTATTTCGTACCTTCGGGGCAAAATGGAAGAGTTCCTTACGGAAGAAAATTCTCTTCCATACACAAGCTACTATCTGAAAAAGAAAATGGTGGAAAGATATGGAAACTCCGTCTATATTGCTGAAGGAGACGGCCTCAATGACATAGTTACATTCAGGGAGAAAACATCACACATACTCCAGTCATTTTACAAAGATGCACAGCGAGAAGTAGACGAAGAGTCACAAAAGAAAGCCATAATTGAGACGGCAGCAAGGCTGGTCAAGAGTGATATCAAAACAGGTGTGCCATCTGTTACTGATCACTACCCAAAATCAGAAGAACTTGAACTTGACTCTGCACTAGCTTTTCTTCCAGATGCACTTCGAAATATGCTGAATTATCTGTTTGTTGGAAAAAACACGCAACATAAAGTGGCTAGTATTGGACAAGCTATTGTACAAGCAGTCAGACCTCGGGCTATCATTGCACCACTCCAGATTGGTCTCGCTGTGCAGGTTCATCACATATATCGGTCAAAATTCCTTGTAGAAACACTGTGCAATATGGGGTACAGCTCGTCATATGCTGAAGTACTGCGGTTTGAAAAGAATGCTGCAAGCTGTGTCACTCCCGATTTGCTACTTGAAGAAACAGGTGTTTCTGACATACCGGTATCAGTGTTGTTTGCCGGTGACAATGTAGATCACAACATCATCACCCTTGACGGTAAAGGTACCTTTCATAGAATGGGCATGATTGCTGCATTGACTCCTAGTAGAAAATCAAGTCATCAAGTG
>NC_061845.1:8946989-8949489 GCF_019202785.1 Penaeus chinensis
GAAAGGGGACTTGAGAGTCTGTCTCCCTTAGAATAGCGATAACTTTATGTATTATTTTTTCATCAGCTGATAGAAGATGTTTAATGTTGTGAATGGAACTTCTTATGTTGCTGTATTGATGGTAGATTATTAACCCAAAAGCGACTGTGAGTTCATTTTATTAATAGTTCTTACATATAGATGGCTCAACTTGTACTCCAAAGATCCAATTATGAGTACTACCTGCCTCACCTGTTTACCCCTTTCTTTGATTTTCGATAATATTTTATATGATTATTAGTCCTACCTGTCTCACCTGTTTACCCCTTTCCCTGATTTTCGAAAATATTCTATATTATCTTATACTGCAGTTACTAATGTCAGTAACATCATAGTAATTATAATGATTAAAACTATAACCTATGACTTTTTATCAGCTCTCCGTTTATTCCCAGCAATGCACTTTAGTAAATTAAGTTCTCTTTGACATTAATTATTTTACTGACCAATATGTGTTTTTTTTTTTAGACTAAAAAAATGCAGAATTTTGAAAAGGTGTTGGGGGGTTATCAAAAGTTAGCCTGATGTCCGCCATGTTCCTATGTAAAATATATATATATATATATATATATATTGCTGGAGTGCCATAATGAACAATCATCTGTGTACAGTGAATAATTAAGATTCTGGTAAGCTGGTAAGATGTCATTTATCATACATAAAAATAATGTTGGTGACAAGACACCAGGAAGAAAGTCCGGTCAGGAATGAAATTTCGAATAAATTAAGTGTCCAGGTAATCCAAAAGCATAAAGTTTTCTGAGGAGGTCATATCGCCATGTCATGCCCTAGGCTTTTTCTACATCTAACAATACTGAAATCAAAAAGGGCTTTTTGGCAAATGCCTCATGAATATGACTTTCCAGTTTTACTAGCTGATCAAGAGTTTGGTGTGTGTTTCGGAAGCCGCACTGCTAGTCAACTAGTAAATTTCCGAAAATTAAAAAATGCAACAGCCTACTGTTAATAATTTGTTCCATAACCTTGCATATGAACTTGTCAACGCAACTTGATGGTAGAAGATGCCGGATCTGGAATTTCCCCTCATTTTGATATGGGAATAATGTGGGCGAAGTCTCACGAGTTTGGAAAAGTCTGGCTTTTCAAAATTCCATTGTAATATTAATTAAGATGGTTTGCCATCTCATATTGAATCTCATCGGAGCCTGGGGATGTTCCTCTACAAGTTTCTAGGGCTCGTACAATCTCAATCATTGTTTGATCTTTATTGTAATCCAAGTCATCTCTTGTGACAAAGTGTGTAACTTGCCTTAGTTCTTGCTAGTTTGTAATTGGAAAAGTTTCCGTTATTGATGTTACTTTTAAAAAGCCTGTAGGTCCTATTGCGTTCATACAGCACCCTGCGGCAATCTGGTGTCCACCATGGAACTCTATACTTAACGTCACCTGTCGAAGATTTAGGAATGGATATCAGTACTGCATGTAGTATACATTTTTGAACATTTACTTTATCATCAGTGGTGTCTCCAACTAGTTTGAGTTTGACGCTCCTTGTGAAGGCGACCCAGACTGACCTTTTTATATTAGATTTAGGTACTGAAGGTGTCCTTGTTGTGTCACATGACTATTTATTACAAATAGGAAAGTGAGCGCTTCCGAACGAATCGTCAATGGTGTGCCACAGGCATTTGGCTGCTACTGATATATTATATATATAGTATATATTAAATATATATATATATTATATATATTAAATATATTAATACATTGTATATATACTGTATATTGGTATATTGATATATTGTTATATATTATATATTGATATATAGATATATATTGTATATTGATATATATTGATAGATTGTGTTATATACTGATATATTATATATACTATATATCATACATATTACATATATATCATATATCTTATACATATATGGATATGTTATATATGATATATATATATTATATATATATATATATATATATATATATATATATTAGATATCTATTAACAAAGCTCAAATTTCCGGTATTATTGTCCACCCGCGACGGACTACCATCTTTCAGAATCATTAAGAGAACGTATGATGATCATTAAAATCGCCTAATATTAACATGCTTTGTGGCAGACTATCCTGAAGAGAAAAAAGCTCATCATGAATTATCCTACTGTTAGTTAGGCAATAAACTGAACTTGTAGTCTAATATTCGTACGTGTTCTTGATTTTTACTTTGCATGCGACATGTAGAATCAATCACCACTTCAGTGAAAGGGAGGCTTTGGTGGATGTACATGGTGACTCTGCCTCCACCCCTTCCCTCTTCCGACACAGATGGTAGTTCCTCATCTAACACGAGGTTAGTTAAATGCGTTCCATGGAGAACTATAATGTCGGGAGCATAAGGCTAATAATCTAAGGTCATTTATCTTAGTTCTAAGACTTCGACAGTTCCATTGTATAATAGCTAACACGAAGATTACGTTGTATGGAGTTTG
>NC_061845.1:8964489-8966989 GCF_019202785.1 Penaeus chinensis
CACTCGCCAACACCCCCGGCCTTACCTCAGACCCCTCGCGAAGTTCACATACGAGAGGCTGGGCTTCCCTGACCTGGCCCCCCACATCCTGGCGATCGAGTCTGGCTGCGTGAGCCGGAAAGTCGCGTCAACTTCGTCCTCCCAGCGGATCACCGAGGGATTGGTTCGAGAGTCAGCTAGGAGGCGGACGAGGAACTCCCAGCTTTTGGGGCCGCGTTCTGAAGGGAGGAGGAGGAGAGGGAGGGAAAAGTGAGTCGTTATGTTGTTGTTGAAGGGTAAAACACTCTACCGTGTTGATGCTATGGTAGAAAAACTCACTATGTACAAATCAACAACAATCATCATTATTATCATTTTCATTAGTATTACGATCATGATTATTAGTATTGTTAATATTATCATTACGATTATCATTATTATTATTATTATTATTATTATTATTATTATTATTATTACTATCATCATTATTGATATTATTATTATTATCATCATCATCATGATTATTATTTTATTAGAATTAGTCACATTATTACCACTGAAATTATTTATATTATTATTATTATTTATTGTTATCATCATCATCATCATCATCATCATCATCATCATCATCATCATCATCATCATCATCATCGTCATCATCATCATCATCATCATCATCATCATCATTACTATTAGCTGTTATTATTATTTTATTATTATTATTGTTATTATTATTATCGTTATCATTACTACCACTACTACTACTAATATTCTCATTTTCATCATTATCATTATCATAATTATTTTGTTACTGTCATTATCGTTATTATAATTATAATTGTTACTATCGTATCAACACCACTATCACCCTTATTATTTTCAACATTACAATTGCTTTCACTGTGATGGTGATGATGATAATGGAAATAACGATAATAATAATAATGGTAATAATGATGATGATGATAAAATTAATAATATTAATAATGATACTAATAACAACAACAATAAAAGCCTTACAGCATTAACATTAACAATAATAACAATGATGATGATGATGATGATAATGATAATAATAATAATGATAATGATAATAATAATAATAATAATAATAATAATAATAATAATAATAATAATAATAATAATAATAATAATAGCAATAATAATGATAATAATAATAATAATAATAATAATAATAATAATAATAATAACAACAATGATAATAACAACAACAACAATAATAATAATAATAATAATAATAATAGTAATAATAATGATACTACTACTACTACTACTACTACTACTAATAATAATAATAATAATAATAATAATAATAATAGTAATAGCAACAACATAATAGATAATCATAACAAAAATTATAATAATAATAATAATAATAATAATAATAATAATAATAAGGATAATTACAGTGATAACAATAATAATGATGGTAATAATTATAATAATAATAATAATAATAATAATAAAAATAACGAAAATAACAACAACAACAACATCAATGATAATAATAATGATAATAATAATAATAATAATAATGAATAATACTGACGATAATAATAATAATAATAATAATAATAATAATAATAATAATAATAATAATAAAAGTGATAATAATGATGATGTAATGATGATACTAATAATTGTTATCATCACTATTATTATTATTATTATTATTAATATTATTATCATTACCATTATTATTATCATTATTAATTTTATTATCATTATTAATTATATTATCATTATCAATTATATTACCATTATCATATGCTAATAATAATAATGATGCTAAAAACAAAAATAACACTAAAAATAATTTCAAAAGCATTTTGTATGAGAAAACTCTCTTACTGCCATTGCAACGTACTCCTAATATATAATTACTCGATGCATGATTCACTTTCTTAGCAAAGGTGTGGTATAGTTGGTATTAACGTATCAGTATCATTGCACAAAATTCTTTAAAAGAAATCCACTTTCGAGATGAGGACTTGAGCAATCTTTCATTCGTAAAATATTTCCTGGACAGAAAGGCCAGCAGTCAGGCATGCTGCCCGCGAGTCATGCACGGGATACCACTTAGTTACAGTGTTACAAAACTTCTTGGTTTAACCGAGTGATTGCCAACCTTTACACCTAGGAGGGAATCTTGTAATAATTTTTCATGTTCCAAGGAACCACTACATATTGTGTATAAATAGTACAATGTATATTATACATTGTACTATTTATGACACGTACGAGTATGTTGGAGCCTGGAAAGTGTTTGTGACGTGTTGTCAAGTAGGAATTATGAATGATCAATTAAAATCACTATCATTTTGTAATAGCACATTATCATTTTACGGTTTCTCGCGGAAGCCCGGTTAACAGTTTTGGTAGTACTTTCCTACAAGAAAACTTTTAGCTAGATGATGTAGTATGTTCGGTGTTGCGTGAATCTCGAGCATCATGCTAAAGCTGGCACTTGAAAGTGGATGGCACTTTGTTCCTGAATCTA
>NC_061845.1:8979489-8986989 GCF_019202785.1 Penaeus chinensis
ACGACCTTCCATCAGCCCTTAAAATTGACACATGCATACTCTCCTTTGTATCAATTTACACCCTTCTAAATATCTTCCCCTTTCGGTACATGACTTGTTCCTGGACGTACTAACTACGTGGTGGCCGCGCTTATGACCTAATCAGCAAGAGTAATTAAGAATCAATCACTACAGATGGACCTATCAATTCAATTGTCTCTCATCTTCCATCGCATTTTGTTTTAGCTCTCAAGAAGTATTAGAAATCGTGAAGGCTCCGCCCCCTGCACCCGAGACTATCATACTGAATTAGGCAGTTTTGTTTCGTATGTTCCCAATTTTTTACATCTAATCAATGATAAAGGCATATAATTACAATACTAATGGTATTTAATGGTATAGCTGGTTTCCAATAAGGTTAGTGATACCCAGAATCTGTAGTTGTGTGTGGATCTACTAATATTTTCGTATTTTTACGTACTCAGTAGGTCATCATGGCGAGAAAGTCGCTGTCAATCACTGGAAATGATAGGCTCATTGATGATTTTGAAGACTCTGACAGTGATGTTGGATACGATTCAGGAGATGAGTAGTTAGAACCAACATCCATCCATCCATCGTCTAAAAAGTTTTTTCCTTTCGCCAGAAAAAGAACTTGCCATTACAGGAGCAAGAAGAAACGCACGGGATGTGAACACTGGAGATAATGCCTACAAAAAATGATATAAATCTTCGATGTAGAAGAGGCCATAATTGTGGCTTATTGCGAAACTATGTTGTTGTTGTTTTTTTTTCTAACAAAGATGGATTTATTTTTCTGGAACATTTTTCTTCTTAACCCTGTCTGTGTTATTTCATCAGGAACACTGTTACCTGAAGGAAAGGATTAGTGAGTGTATCGATGAGATGGAGACGCTGAGGAGCCGCCTTCCGGGGTCCACCTTCCCCATAGACTCGTCCTCGAATTTGGGAAAGAGGTCGAACTACAGAAGGCGAGACACAAGAGATTATTAGAGGATGCTTGTACTAACAGCGGCTGGTCTGAAGTGGTGCATGATGACTTGATAGTTAAACTGTCACACAAACCTCTCACAGAAACGCAAAGACAAGCCCTGTCTTTAGGATTAAAATTCGACACCGGTACCCTTAGAAAATGCATGGCTGATTCCATCGAGTCCAACTACCGCAGGAATCTCTCTGCAATTGAGAGAGGGTTCCTACTTGTGCAGTCGCCACTGCTAGAGGACGTGAGCCTGCCATTCCTGCTAGGGACATTAAGGCCCTACAGGAACTTGGCAGAGACGAATCCGTCGTCATTGCTCCGGCCGATAAGGGTGGCGGTGTAGTTATGATTGATAGCACTGACTATGTAATCAAAATGAAAGTACTGCTCTCGGATGTCTCTTCTTACAGAAAAGCTAGGACAGGAAACACGGAGGCGAGGTCCCTAGAGTTCAACAGAGCAGCAAGGAAGATCCTCAGATGTTCGGAGAAGGGGAACGTTTTGCTGCATCTGCTCGAGGAGACACCACGCACGCCGACGATCTGTGGGAACATCAAAACCCACAAAGAAGGAAACCCTGTGAGACCCATCACCAACGGGACCGGGAATGCCCCACACCGGCTAGCCAAAAAGCTCGCAGCACCTCTCTCGAGCGCCTTAAGCTTCATCAGCGGTTGTCATCTATCAAACACCGCCGATATGATGACAAAACTGCAAAACGTCTTGATGAGATGCAAAAAGCTTGTCAGCTTCGACGTCAACTCTCTCTTTACGAACGTACCGATTGACGGGGCCATCGAAGCTGCAACAAGAACGCTGACAGGAATGGACGAGGATGAACTACCGCTGCCGAGGGATGATTTCGTCGCACTCATCCGCCTCTGCGTGGAGTTCGGCCCGTTCGAATTCCGAGGACGTAAGTACGAGCAAATCCAAGGACTTGCGGTGGACTCACCTCTTTCAGCAGTCCTCGCCCAGCTGTTCATGGAAACCCTCGAGGCTGACCACTACCGGAACATCGTGGGGAAGAATGTAATTTGTTAAGTAGATGACATCCTCGCTGTAGTACCGACCAGGACTAACCTTCAAGACCTCCTCCACAGACTAAACACCGTGCACCCATCCATACAATTCACTACAGACGAGGAGAGAAACTAACAGCTACCTTTCCTCGACGCCGTAATCAATAGGAGACCTGACGGCCCGGTATTCTGTGTGTACAGAAAACCAAATAATAAAGATAATTTTATACACTATTTCTCCGCCCACAGCAATAGAACCAAAGAAGGCGTGGACATTGGTTTCTTCCTCCGAGCTCTTAGAATATGCAGCCCGGAGTACCTGGAGGAGGAAATGCAACACGTCAACAATACCTTCCAACGCCTCCGTTACCCTCGCGCTTTGCTCGCCCACCTCCGACGCAAGGCAGAACAGATCATGTCCAGGTCAAGAGGGGACGCCACACAGAACAAAACACACGGGATCATCATCCCACACTCGTAGCTGACGCAACACCTGGAGACCCTGTTGGGCCATACGATGAAGATAGCCACCGCACTGGAAAGAAGATCGGGGACATCGTAAGGGAAAAGAGGTCAGACCACAACAGACCTCTTAGCCAAGTGTACAGCATAGCTTGCGGCGGCTGCGATAAAGTTTACATAGGTGAGACAGGACGAGGCCTCCACGAACAACGAATCGACCAACACCGCAGCGCCCTCCGACGACATGACACGAGGAGCGCCTTCGTTGTTCACGTGGACACCGACGGCCATCTCCCTAAGTGGTCCCAGGCCTCCATCATAAAACAGGGCCTGCCCCCACGACAAAGGAAGATGGTAGAAGCGGCATACATACACTCTACTAACAACTTCAACACCGCAACGGGGAGCCACGAACTAGCTATGGTCGTCGCTCACCTGATCACCGACGTGACCTGACCGCCAAGTACATATATATACTTTTATATATCTCTTGTTCTATATATGCCCTGATGAAGCAGTAAATGCGAAAAGGCCTTCGGCATATTCGTGTGTTTTCCTGTACTTCCCTTCATTGTTCTTTTTGCGATGTGTGTATATATATGTACATATATATATAATACATACATATATATCTAGACACACACTCTACACACACACACACACACACACACACACACACACACACATACACACACACACACACACACACATATATATATATATATATATATATATATATATATATATACATGTATATATGTATGTATGTATATACGTGTGTGTATGTATATATATATATGTGTGTGTGTGTGTGTGTGTGTGTGTGTGTGTGTGTGTTTGTGTGTGTACATGTGTATGTGTATGTATGTATGTATGTTTGTATATATATATGTATGTGTGTGTGTGTGTGTGTGTGTGTGTGTGTGTGTGTGTGTGTGTGTGTGTGTGTGTGTGTGTGTGCATATATATATATATATATATATATATATATATATATATACACATATATATGTACAATATACATACATATACATATATATATATATATATGTATATATATATATATATATATATATATATATATATATATATATATATATATGACTGCCGCGATAGTTCAGTGGTCAGAGCACTTTAGCCCGAACACACGGCGAGAAAAAGATATATCGCCTTGAGAAGTCAAACGTCGGTGTCGTAGGGGAAGTCGCCGTCGTGGCACAGGTGTTAGCGCGCCGAACCATGGTTAATTAGGATGGGCAAGGGTGGAACTGCCAAATAACCTCTCAATAGTGAATGAGAGAGGCCTATGTCCTGCAGTGGACTGAATGGCTGTTAAAATATATAAATATATATATATATATGTGTGTATATATATACATATATATGTATATATACATTTATTTATATGTGTGTGTATATATGTGTATATATAATACATATATATATACACATATATACATATATATATATATATATGTGTGTGTTTGTGTGTGTGTGTGTGTGCTCATACACACACACACTATTTACTATATATATATATATATATATATATATATAAAGTATATGTGTGTGTGTGTGTGTGTGTGTGTGTGTGTGTCTGTTTATGTATTTATATATATATAATATATATACATATATGAAATTAGTGATGATTTTTTAAAAAAATCGAAGATTCACCATTTTCGAGGAATAATGCTTCGATAAATAAGTCGAGTACAATATTGATGTAATTCTTTTATTGATTTTACACTAGATTTTTTGAAATGACAGTTAGAAAGAATGAAGAAAAATTTGGATGTAATCGTTCAAGTGGTTTTAAACCTCCCCTAAAAAGCAGTAATAATAACTCAAATAATAATAATCATGATAATAATAATTATACCAATCTGGACGCGATTCTCAAGCTTATGGGAATACCAAATATGACATTTAAACCTGTTAAATACTATAGAGTCGCTTAAAGTCTATCGAACTTGCCTCAACTGCAGTGGCTAGTAATGGACATTCATTCTCAATTCGACTCTATAGGAAGCTTTCTCATATTTCAATTAATTCCTCATAAGTAACCATTACTAAATTACATTGCCTCTTAAATAACTGTATTTCGTCAGGAAGGTTTGCTCTGTATTTTAATCTAATGTGTTACGGTTAAAGGCGTTTTAATAGCCTTGTATGAGGACTTCAGAAGGAACTTTACGTAACACTCATTACTTTATACACATACACGCAGAATGACCAAGAATTAGTAGGCATATGTCCATAGGGTTTTTGCTGTTTTATTATCAACAAAGTCAGCCAACTATAGACAGACAATTATATCTGGCAGTCTTATGATATAAGCCTCAGTCTTTATTAACGAGTTATATACTATCCTCGCGGTTGTCAAGGGGAATCACTACCTCAGGAACATCTCTTGTGTGATATATTACGTCTTTCGTTGTGACTGTCAAGAGATTAAAATGATCATTGTTGCGAGCGGTCAGACAAAGATGTGTCAAAGCACAAGAAGAAAATTCTGTACAAGATAACTGATCATATTGGCTCTCAGTAGGAATGAAGAGGATTTGAAAACTTGCACCCATTCCATTCGACTTAAAAACAGGACTTACCGCTGAACTGATGACGCTACAGAAAGTGCTAAACTCTGTGGGTTAGCTGTGCGACATGTTAGACTACCGGAAAATGTACTTTTTTTCGCATTATGCACTGAAATATTTTTTAACATGTATAATGTCGAAGGCCACGGTATTGTCTGGTTTACATAGGTTAATACGTTTACTTTTTTCTTTTCTTTTTAATGCATTAGAGTGAATCAAAATTATTTAATTGCAATATCTAAGGCAGTATCTACATGTGTTCCCATCTGTATGGGATTTATACATATTGGGTTATTCCAGTCTACATAAGCAGGTCCAAGTCTGAGATTATGAAAAATTGTCATCGGTTTGTTTACGTAGATCTTTATAATATCTTATGGTTAGTAATAATTTGCTACAACAGTGTTTATGTACCACACAATGTTTTTCATAGTAAGGGGATCAGCTACTCACTGGCGGCACCCTACTTCCCTGGAATATCAGCTGTAAACTCTGATTAACCAACTATTTCGAAATATGGGATAACAGTCCGAGGGCGATCTCAGAGCATCCGCAAGAGTATCACAAATTAAATATCAATATTCTTCCATGTGCTCCATACGAACTTGAAACCAATAAACTTTACTATTATTTAACATGAGACTGGCCCTTGTGCTAAACTGTTTAAGGGAAGGGATAAAAAACACCATTCTTTCCGCAACGTAGATTATGTCTATTACAATATTGGGATATAGGGTTGTATTACAACAAAATATGGAGATAAACGAGAACAAAGTCTTTTTGTTCGTTCTTTCTTACAAACATAATGAAATGTAATTGAAAGACAGTAACCCCTCGACGCTGCGCACATGACACGAATATGGTATTCTCGGATCTCGTCGTGACGATTACTGACGCACGCACGCACACACACACACACACATACACACACACACACATACACACACACACGCGCGCGCGCACACACGAATTCGCAAACATATATGCGTGTGAGAATGAGCAAGTATTAAAATTTCCGTATGGAAGTAGCAGAATAACTAGCTTCTCAGCCATTAGCCTAGACATCGTGGTTGGTTTCCCATAATCAAGATCCGAAAATCCGCCATGATCTATTATAGTGTCTTTTAAATCTATTTAAAATTCTTACTGGTAGCTGGATGTGGCGGGTGGTTCTTTAATTAATTAAAGGTCAGTTCATGAAGTGTCTTAAAAAGGCAATGTTAAATAAGTTAAATGTGGTGAATTCATACCTCTATCATTGCAATTCAAGTGAGATTTGTACTTTGAAATGTATATGATTTTTTTTTATACTCAGCTTACTGGCGAAGCACCTTCTCCGCGGAGTGTGAGTGTTTGTCATATATTAACTCAATTTACCGGGTCTGTTATAATATGGTACTTTCACTGAAGGCAGAGTAAGATCTACAATTATCATAGCTTAACCATATATATCACGATTTACTAATCTTAAAGATAAGTATATAAAGGGCATTGAAATCCCTAATTGCTTGATAAATAGATAATAGGCTTATAATACTGTAATTTCTGCTTGATGAATTTCAGTGATCATTTGTATATGGAAGTGTCGACTTAATTATTCCAAGGGCACTTTATTTGTCTGCTTTACATTCTGGGAACCTGGAAATATTCAGTGTTCCTCTAGAGGCTTTGGCAGGATGCATCTCTTATTACCGTTATTTGTATTCTTTACGTTGTTTAGGCTCTTATTCAGGCTCGAATTCGTTGATAAAAATTATTAACTTCAGTCGGTCTAAAAATGACCCTTGAGGTGATCCACTCCTCACTTGTCTCGTGTGAAACGTTTCCTTCTTGTTACTCTTTCTGTTTGTCTTTCCCGTAAAAGGTCTTCCAACCACTTTAGGAGTTTTCTTTCTACTACCCCTGATTATTCCAATTTTCAGGATTTTTTTTCTTTCTTTTTTTTTTTTTTGCTTCATTTAGATTTTTCAATTTCCTGATTTCTTGTAAGTCCATCTAGGTGTTGCAGTGATCAATTTTCTTTTTAGTTCCAATAAGATTTTCCAATTTCATGTTTTCTGTTGATTTCATCTAGGTGTTCCAATTTCCATATTCTTTCAGTTCCATATAGATTGTCCAAGTTTCAGTTTTCTTTGAACTCCATCTAGGTGTTTTAGTTTCCATAATCGTCTTGTGCGAGTGCGTGACATCATATTCAAAGTTTGTTTTGTTTTTTTTACGTCCCCTTTTCGCAATGTCAGAAAGTCATACAAAAACAGAGGAGATATGTTACACAAGATCTCTCCTTCTTGAAACCATACTGATTGTTTCGCATGATGTGTTTTTTCAATTAGTTCAGCACGTCGGGTTGTAATTTTCGCTAGTTTTCAATGATTTCGAGAGCTGCTTCACTGAATTTCGGAATATCAACTATAATGGTGTCTGCAGTTGTCTTACA
>NC_061845.1:8994489-9004489 GCF_019202785.1 Penaeus chinensis
TAAATAGACATAAAATAGACTTGCATGTTAGATTTGACTTCAATTCAGTTCCATTTACGCTTATTGTTGCCATTCATCGGATTGATCATAGTTGAATTTTCTATAGAAAGAACCTGTGCCTATATTTTTTTTTTTTTTTTTCCAGTTTCAATGAATGGGGTAGATTTAATAGCTCAGAGCCACACCAGAATAGTTGGTCTTTGGAAAAACCGACGTAGCACTTAAACCAGTAGTCAGTCTAAGTAAACGTAACTTAATAAGAAGTCTTCTTAGATCCTAAAGGTGGCCAGTTAGCACTATGCACTACAATATTATCAAAATAACAACCTGTCTTAGCAAGTCCTTCAGATTCTGTAGATTAAACAATTAATTTCCCGTGAGAGGTTTGATAACTTTTTCCTTGATATTGTTAAAAGTAGAATACCAATTCCGAGCTTCCACTAGAAGATTCTTATAAACAGCAAGATCTGATAAACTTTGGTGTCTTTGTCTCGTTTTACAGAAACACGTGAGTGAGCAGCCATAGATATTGCTGGTGATTCAGTAACTTTATTTTTCATACATGGAAACACAGAATCACAGAATCGCATATCATGCAGTCAGAACGAAAAGACAAATTAGGAGATTTCATATCTGAATGATTTTCGTTCTTAATAGGGGCGGACAAAATAGAACCTTCGACAGAATTGATATCAGGAAAAGCCGGAATAATGACTCAGGAAAAGCCGGAGTTATGACTCAGGAAAAGCTGGAGTGATGACTCAGGAAAAGTCGGAATGATGACTCAGGAAAAGTCGGAATGATGACTCAGGAAAAGTCGGAATGATGACTCAGGAAAAGTCGGAATGATGACTCAGAAACAGCCGGAATGATTACTCAGAAACAGTCGGAATGATGACTCAGGTACAGCCGGAGTGATGACTCAGGAACAGCCGGAATGATGACTCAGGAACAGCCGGAATGATGACTCAGGAACAGCCGGAGTTATGACTCAGGAAAAGCTGGAGTGATGACTCAGGAAAAGTCGGAATGATGACTCAGAAACAGCCGGAATGATGACTCAGACACAGCCGGAATGATGACTCAGGTACAGCCGGAGTGATAACTCAGAAACAGCCGGAGTGATGACTCAAGAACAGCCGGAATGATGACTCAGGAACAGCCGGAATGATGACTCAGGAACAGCCGGAGTTATGACTCAGGAAAAGCTGGAGTGATGACTCAGGAAAAGTCGGAATGATGACTCAGGAAAAGTCGGAATGATGACTCAGGAAAAGTCGGAATGATGACTCAGGAAAAGTCGGAATGATGACTCAGAAACAGCCGGAATGATGACTCAGAAACAGTCGGAATGATGACTCAGGTGCAGCCGGAGTGATAACTCAGAAACAGCCGGAATGATGACTCAGAAACAGTCGGAATGATGACTCAGGTACAGCCGGAGTGATGACTCAGGAACAGCCGGAATGATGACTCAGAAACAGCCGGAATGATGACTCAGGAACAGCCGGAATGATGACTCAGGATCAGCCGGAATGATGCCTCAGGAAAAGCCGGAGTGATGACTCAGGAAAGGCCAGAATGATGACTCAGGAACAACCGATGACTCAGGAAAAGTCGGAATGATGACTCAAAAACAGCCGGAATGATGACTCAGGTACAGCCGGAGTGATGACTCAAAAACAGCCGGAGTGATGACTCAAGAACAGCCGGAGTGATGACTCAGGAACAGCCGGAGTGATGACTCAGGAACAGCCGGAATGAGGACTCAGGAACAGCCGGAATGAGGACTCAGATACAGCCGGAGTGATGACTCAGGAACAGCCGGAATGATGACTCAGGAAAAGCCGGAATGATGACACAGGAAAAGTCGGAATGATGACTCAGAAACAGCCGGAATGATGACTCAGAAACAGCCGGAATGATGACTCAGGATCAGCCGGAATGATGCCTCAGGAAAAGCCGGAGTGATGACTCAGGAAAAGCCGAAGTGATGACTCAGGAACAACCGGAGTGATGAATCAAGAACAGCCGGAGTGATGACTCAAGAACAGCCGGAGTGATGACTCAGGAACAACCGGAGTGATGACTCAAGAACAGCCGGAGTGATGACTCAGGAAAAGCCGGAATGATGACTCAGAAACAACCGGAGTGATGACTCAAGAACAGCCGGAATGATGACTCAGGAACAACCGGAGTGATGACTCAAGAACAGCCGGAGTGATGACTCAGGATCAGCCGGAATGATGACAGGAAAAGCCAGAATGATGACTCAGAAAAGGCCGGAATGATGACTCAGAAGAAGCCGGAATGATGACTCAGGAACAGCCGGAATGATGACTCAGGAACAGCCGGAATGATGACTCAGGAACAGCCGGAATGGTGACTCAGGAACAGCCGGAATGATGACTCAGGATCAGCCGGAATGATGCCTCAGGAAAAGCCGGAGTGATGACTCAGGAAAAGCCGAAGTGATGACTCAGGAACAACCGGAGTGATGAATCAAGAACAGCCGGAGTGATGACTCAAGAACAGCCGGAGTGATGACTCAGGAACAACCGGAGTGATGACTCAAGAACAGCCGGAGTGATGACTCAGGAAAAGCCGGAATGATGACTCAGAAACAACCGGAGTGATGACTCAAGAACAGCCGGAATGATGACTCAGGAACAACCGGAGTGATGACTCAGGAAAAGCCGGAATGATGACTCAGGATCAGCCGGAATGATGACAGGAAAAGCCAGAATGATGACTCAGAAAAGGCCGGAATGATGACTCAGAAGAAGCCGGAATGATGACTCAGGAACAGCCGGAATGATGACTCAGGAACAGCCGGAATGATGACTCAGGAACAGCCGGAATGGTGACTCAGGAACAGCCGGAATGATGACTCAGGTACAGCCGGAGTGATGACTCAGGAACAGCCGGAATGATGACTCAGGTACAGCCGGAGTGATGACTCAGGAAAAGTCGGAATGATGGCTCAGGAACAGCCGGAATGATGACTCAGGAACAGCCGGAGTGATGACTCAGGAACAGCCGGAATGATGACTCAGGAACAACCGGAATGATGACTCAGGAACAACCGGAGTGATGATTCAAGAACAGCCGGAGTGATGACTCAAGAACAGCCGGAGTGATGACTCAAGAACAGCCGGAGTGATGACTCAGGAACAGCCGGAATGATGACTCAGAAACAGCCGAAATGATGACTCAGGAACAGCCGGAATGATGATTCAAGAACAGCCGGAGTGATGACTCAGGAACAGCCGGAGTGATAACTCAAGAACAGCCAGAGTGATGACTCAGGAACAGCCGGAGTGATGACTCAAGAACAGCCGGAGTGATGACTCAGGAACCGCCGGAAAGATGACTCAGGAAAAGTCGGAATGATGACTCAGGAAAAGTCGGAATGATGACTCAGGTACAGCCGGAATGATGACTCAAAAACAGCCGGTATGATGACTCAGGAAAAGCTGGAGTGATGACTTAGGAAAAGTCGGAATGATGACTCAGGAACAGCCGGAGTGATGACTCAGAAACAGCCGGAGTGATGACTCAAGAGCAGCCGGAGTGATGACTCAAGAACAGCCGGAGTGATGACTCAGGAAAAGTCGGAATGATGACTCAGGAAAAGCCGGGATGATTCAGGAACAGCCGGAATGATGACTCAGGAACAGCCGGAATGAGGACTCAGGAAAAGCCGGAATGATGACTCAGGAACAGCCGGAGTGATGACTCAGGAACAGCCGGAGTGATGACTCAGGAAAAGCCGTAGTGATGACTCAGGAAAAGCCGGAACGATGACTCAGGAAAAGCCGAAGTGATGACACAGGAACAACCGGAGTGATGAATCAAGAACAGCCGGAGTGATGACTCAAGAATAGCCGGAGTGATGACTCAAGAACAGCCGGAGTGATGACTCAGGAAAAGCCGGAATGATGACTCAGGAACAGCCGGATTGATGACAGGAAAAGCCAGAATGATGACTCAGAGAAGGCCGGAATGATGACTCAGGAAAAGCCGAAATGATGACTCAGGAACAGCCGGAATGATGACTCAGGAACAACCGGAGTGATGACGCAAGAACAGCCGGAATGATGACTCAGGAACAGCCGGAATGATGACTCAGGAACAGCCGGAATGATGACTCAGGAACAGCCGGAATGATGACTTAGGATCAGCCGGAATGATGATTCAGGAACAGCCGGAATGATGACTCAGGAACAGCCAGAATGATGACTCAAGAACAGCCGGAATGATGACTCAGGAACAGCCGGAATGATGACAGGAAAAGCCGGAGTGATGACTCAGGAACAGCCAGAATGATGACTCAGGAAAAGCCGGAGTGATGACTCAAGAACAGCCGGAATGATGACTCAGGAACAGCCGGAATGGTGACTCAGGAACAGCCGGAATGATGACTCAGGTACAGCCGGAATGATGACTCAGGAACAGCCGGAGTGATGACTCAGGAAAAGTCGGAATGATGACTCAGGAACAACCGGAGTGATGACTCAAGAACAGCCGGAGTGATGACTCAAGAACAGCCGGAGTGATGACTCAGGAACAGCCGGAGTGATGACTCAAGAACAGCCGGAGTGATGACTCAGGAACAGCCGGAATGATGACTCAGGAACAGCCGGAATGATGACTCAGGAACAGCCGGAATGATGACTCAGGATCAGCCGGAATGATGACTCAGGAACAGCCGGAATGATGACTCAGGATCAGCCGGAATGATGACTCAGGAACAGCCGGAATGATGACTCAGGATCAACCGGAGTGATGACTCAAGAACAGCCGGAGTGATGACCGCAGAATCTCGCTCCTAAAAATATATGGTACTTTTAATTACATGTAATATACAATATGTCTAATAATATGCCATAAACGTGGTTTTCTTTCAATTTATCCCATTTTCATACCTATGATTTCCATTCCTACTTACTACGCCATTATCGGTTCCCTTGATTTAAGTCAGCTGTATTCACTATTTTTTTTTTTTTTTCTTATGTGTCTTATATATTTACAAACAACAGCAAGAACAAGAATAGTAAAGCACAGACTTTCAAGATATACAGCTTTCAATTGGGCGTGATTGATTTATTATTTTAAATTATCTGCCGCGTTAACAGCTAAGGTCATTAGCGGCGAATACATTATGGGATTAAAATAAGATATTTACACGATATAATTTATAAATAAATGTGTCTCATAAATACAAAAAAAAGTAACAATAAACACTATATTAAAAATCAAGGTATAAATGTTATACTTTAAAAGTATAAAAAGTTTGCATAAATATTATGCATAATCTAATTTTGTTTATTTAATTTTCTACGTCACACTCCTACCCTAATGCACTCTTCACTATATATAGGGGAGATAAGTACATACATCTTTGATCTGGAAATGCTGCTCATCTTTCCACTACATGTGCGACCGTTAATGACTCTTGGCACCCTTCATTATGTCCTTCACTTTTGTGCCCGATTCTCAGCCTTGTTTACACTCCTTTTACTTGTCGGTTGAGATGGATGCTGGTCACTCATTGCCAAGGTCATCTCTAACCTTTCGTAGTTTTTTGTCTAAAGGTGTGCCTCCATTGCTCCCTCCATTTATCGCTAAGACATCTTTTGATGCTGGGTCTCAAGTCGGTGTGTGGGAGAGGAAAACGAACATCCCAGGCCTGAGCGGCAGCTGCCTTGGCCCTCCAATCAGTTCGCTGATTCCAATGGATATAATCTTATGCTGGCACCCAACACAGAGTTATCTTCTTACGTGCTGACATCACTGCAAGCCAATCTTGAACCTTCCTTACCACTGGATATGATGATATTAAGCTTCTGATTGCTTGCATAGCACTAAGAGAGTCACAATAAATTACAGCAGAATGGCTCCTAAGATCTCTAATAATGTAAGTCTGCAGTGAAGATCGCAGCTGCCGAAGAAAAATTGCCAACTGCAGTCTTCCTCCTGTGCACTGCTGCAAACCCCACACTATTTTCAGAATTTGAACATCTGTATATATTACATCTGATCCTTGATTTTTACTTGAGATCTCTCCCCTTTCCCTATACCGACCAAATCCAAGGGGGACCTTGAGAGTTCCAACAGTTATAACCTTGGAGATGTTTCACCAGATTCCTCATTCCCCTACCATAGGATCAGCTGCCCTCAAGGAGATTGAAAACCAGTCTGGATGTAGGAGATCCCAGAAGCCTTTGTAGTCTCGTGTATTAAATCGGGTTCATGTAGTTCAAGTGTAATGAAAGAGGTGGTTCTCAGCATACAGGGACTCCACAGGTGAAGGCCTGAATGAAAACTTCTGTACAGGTTCTGAGAGCTTCATTATGAACTGAGTCCAACATCCAGAGAACAGTGGAAGGTGCAGATGATTAAGCCTCACATCCACAAGTTTACTAAATAATAAGCACTCAGTAAAGCCGCAAAAGCGCCGTAACCATTTAAGACGCAGATCAACGATTTGCGTAAAGAAACGAGCTCGCACTGTCTTGGAAGTGGCGGGTATTGCCTGTATATATACCCCTCGTTCTGCCAAAGACAAAGCAGAGAGGGGGAGAGAACGAACACGGCTACTTCCACGGTTTGCCAGTCCTGTCCTGTCCAGAAGCAATTTTTGTAAGCATATGGGAAAATCTCCGAGATGTATATTTTTATTTCTGAACTGAGATAACGAGTGTTGCTTTTGTAAATACACCGTATACCTTGACTTTATTTTTTTCTCTTTACAACCATATTAAATCATTCAAATTGTAACCTGGAGCCTCCTAGAAAATATGAACAGTAAATATCGGTTTGATGATAATTAAGTAAATAATAAATAAGCTAACACTAATGGCAATGAAATGCTAATTAAGTCGTCATAATTAAGGTTATTAGCAATAACGAATAAAAATAACGACTTTAAAGATTACGGAAGTGAAAAAATACATAAATTATAAAAACCTTCACAAATCATAAGATGAATATCTTGCTATAAAGAATTTTTGCCACGCCTACCACGCTACTTTGCTTTGCTATATGACTACCCATGTGAACCTTGTTTCAAAATTTAGACCCAGGTACTTCCCTTCTTGGTGTTACTTGGAGAGAATTTCAACCCTTGGTATTTTACCCATAGCACAACCTGATTTACTACAGTCTGCAAGTGTCTTTGCACATCCTGTAAGCTTCCTCTTGAGCATACAGTGTGAAGTCATCCACATACAGATTACATGAGACAGCACAAGAAACGACCTTTATGATGTCATTTAGAGCAAAGGCAAATGGGATACACTTAAAACACTCTCTTGTGGGACCCTTTCCAGCTAATCCTCCAATTTAGCGCTGTTTCTGACACGCACTCTCAGCAAGGAAGCTTTGTATAAAGGTCATACAGCTTCATGAGTATGCCATGCTTCCAAGTAGTATTGTAAGCCTTTCCGAGGTCAGAATAGGCTGCTAACATGCAACAATCACTGTGCAAAGGAATTTTGTATAGTCTCCATCCTCACTTAGGCATCTGTAGTCGATCTCAATTTTCTAAACCCATATTAATAAGGGGTTAGCACATTTTCCTTTTCTTGCAGCCATGTCAACTTGAAGTTTACCATCTTCTCCATCAGCTTGCAAATGCAGCTGGTCAGAGAAATAGGTCTGCAATTCCCTGGTATAGAAGCATCCTTGCCAGATTTGATAGAAATTATTATATCTTCTTTCCATGTGGATGTCCATGTGGATGTCACTAGCTACAGACCCCATTGAATATGTCTCTCCAATAAGTGAGATATCATTTGGTATGGAATATGGCCGAGTTGCAAAGCAAAGTCCATCTACCTGTGCAAAAATGACAAATGACTGCTGCAGTCTTACTGAAGAACGACATTGGGTGTCAATCTTGTTCAACCCAAAGGATAGAGAATCAGGCACTGTAAGATGCTTTAGAGATCTCTATGATGGTTTGAGCTAGCTCATTTGTTAGGATTATATCATCTATCTTCAGAGCAGGTGGTGATGCAGATGTGCTCTTTCTTGTCATCTTCCACACCTTCTCCTATACATATGCTAAGGGGGTCCCAGAATTAACTGAGGAATTGTGACATCCATCTAGCCTCCTTCATCACTCGTCTGGCCTTAGCTCAAGTTCTTTTGTAATGAATCTGTGTCTCATTGCAAGGGGCGTTACCTCAGCTGCCTTAGTTATGCTTTCCTTGCTATGACAGACCACCACGGTACCAGAGGTACTGCCTGCTACTTTTGGGAATAAGGATAAGTCCGATATGAGAAGCTGAGCCTCGCCCGGACTATGCCCATGAGGGGAGCCAAGTCTGTGTTGACTAATGCTGACTCGCTAACGTGTGTCAGCTGGTGCTGACTCGGCTGAGCCTAGTCCTTACCTGCCATGGTGCCCAGCCACAGCAGTAACCTCCAGGTGACAATTGCAACCGCCGACCCTTACTACTACTGTACTAGCCCAGAGGCTACTTTTGGGAATGGATGCTTCTGCTGCAAGGGGACTTTGTGATGTGGAGCAAACAACAGCTTCTTGAACACACTGGAAATCATTCACAGATCCCTGCATTGCTGCAATTGATCTAAAAAGATTCTAGTATGCATGATCAAGTCATCATTTCTTCACCCCATTGTTTGGAATGCCATCCACCTCCTTCAAAAGTATTGGTAGATGGTCGCTTCCATGTAAGTCTTCCATGGCCGCCAAGTGAAATCTAATTGTGCACCAAGTGAATCACCTAACAGGTCAGTATTAGAAAATATTCCAGTTTGAATATGGAAGTATGGGGTGTGTCACTGTTCAGCTAAACTGCATCTACTATTTTTTTCAGGTTGGCAAGCTACCTTTTGATAAGGAGTTTGTAGTACCGATGGTCAAGGTTCACCCCACACTATCTTTAGGTTTACCCTTACCAGTGTCTTGGGTGTGCCTTTTGAAGGGATATTTACCTGCTTGCTTTGGACAGGCTCAGGTTTCCTGACCTGAGCCTTTGAGCAGTGGAGGGCCCTGTGAATGTTGTGGCACCTAGTGCTGTCACCTTTTAGGTCTCTGGAGCCTTGACTGACAGCTCCAAGGACCTTAGTTTGGGAGGAGGAGTCTCAATAGACCCCTCACTCCTACTTCGCTTCTGGTGGAACAATTCACCAGAGACAGTTTCAGTATTTGCGAACTGAGGTCGAACTGTAGTGGCAGAGTGAGTGGTGCAAGAAGTATTGGAGATTAAGGAGGTTGGGCAAAGGACTTATATGGCTGTGTAAACAGCACATGGGCACAACACTTAGCCTCTGGAAAACTAACTTTCTCTTTGTTCTTAATTGCCAATATATCTTTATCAATTTTGTACCTGGCATACTGCTTTGAAGAAGCATCAAGAGCTTCTTTGCAGGCTCTATACACACAACCCTGGCAGTAGAAGCATCATATAGGGCTGGGAACATATGGTTTTACCTTGAGGTGGTGGTATACCACCTTTACCGATTCATGAGAGACTAACAAAAAAAAGTTAAAAGAAGAGCTGGTGTCAACAATTTCATACCATGTATATTCTTTTTAAAATGCATTACTGCCACTACCTTAAACATCTTAAGAATACCTCATCAGGTCTTGGGAAAAGTCAATTCCCTTGCACAGATTGAGCATTTTGTGAGAACATGGGACTTGAGCCCCAGGAAAGCCACATATAACACGCAAACATTCATTCTCGTCGTCTCGGTGACGAAAATTCCACTCTCGGGCTACCATCTTGCTGTGGGTGATCTGAGGTTTACGTTGACACGCCTCAACTTTCTTGTGATGCACTTCAGAAATGTCAAGATCAAGGATGGACATGCCATCAGTGGTCTTAACCACAAGGCCTTTAATGTGTGAAATTCATATTTACCAGGTAAGAGTTCCTTGCCAGATTGAGGACTTTTTTTCCTTACCTGCTCTGGGAGCCGGGGAAGCATTCCCATTCCCATTCATGTCGTTTGGAATCTGGAA
>NC_061845.1:9009489-9021989 GCF_019202785.1 Penaeus chinensis
GACCACAGACCAGCGCCTCACGGAAAAAAGATGCTCCCCCCCCCCCCCCCCCCCCGCCTTTGACCTGGCCATTCGGGACCTATATATACCCCTCCCAGCAAGCATGAATAAAAAATGAGGGGAATCTAGGGTCAAACTAGGTGAAGGTCGCGTCGCTCTCCAGAGAGGGCGGTGTCTTCCCCTCCTAACAAAATACACTTTCCCTTTAAAAGGTGGTTTAATTTAAAAGGAATCTTTAAAAGTAAAGAGAATTATTAAAATTATAAGAAAAAAAAAAGGAAAAAGTTTATCATACAATCCCCCATGAGGCAGAATGTGCTCTCCTTTGCGGTCAGGTAAAAGAAAACGCGAATAAAAAACAATATGATCAAAATAATCAATATAATTAACACTATAAAAAACCTCCCCAGCTTCCCGGAAACGTTTGTTTTTCAGAGGGGAGACTCGTGTATTCCCCAGGTTCCTCCATCCCTTGGCTGGAGATTCACTACAACAACAGACTATCTAGATCGAGCTACATTCTATATTTGCAAACTTGAGTAAGAAAGTGTATTGTAGGATCTGTATTCTACAAATATAACAACAGAAAGTTTTGTTTTTCCCTAAGAAATTCAAGCCCAAAGTTACAATAAACAATCGTGTTAGTCGGTCCCACAGTTATTTCATATGAATGGTGAAATGGATTATAGAGATACTTATTAGTTTTCAAAGTGTATATATATATATATATATATATATATATATATATATATATAACATAATCCAAAGTGGCATGAATTGCTGTACTCTCTGAAGTGCCAAGTAATGTTTGGGTTAGCAACTAGTGCCACTAAAAGTTGTAAGCCCTGAGACAAGCGTATGCGTGGATAGGAAATATTTATGTAATGTTTGTAGTGTAAACGTTTCACGAACATCCACGCGATTGCACACATATCCTCATTTAGACACATATCTCAAAAATCAAACACATCCGGTGATCGATGTAAATCAAATTTTATTGCAGAATATAGACAGATAATAGCATATATTATATATATATACATATATTATATAATATATATCATATATTATATAATATATATTATATATTATATATATCAAATACATATATATATTATATTAAACATATAAAAAATAAATATATATATATATATCTACACACACATACAATATATATGTGTGTGATATATATATGTACACACACACTATATATATATATATATATATATATATATGAATAAGACCAGTGGTTAGAGCACTGGCCTCCGATCCTCGTAGTCCCGAGTTCAATTCCCCGTCGCGGCGGTCGTAAAAATGCCTGCGCTCTGACTGCTCGCTCGAGTCCGAGAAAACGACATATTGCCTTGAGAAGTCACCGCCGTAGCACAAGTTTTAGCACACCGAACCGCGGTTGATTAAGAAGGGCATCCAATCAGGTAAGGGTAACAACGCCATGTAACCTCTCAATAGTGAATTGAGAGAGGCTTATGTCCTGCTGTGGAATGAATGGCTGATAATTTATATATATATATATATATATATATATATATATATATACATATATATATATGAATAAACACACCCATACAGTATATCCACACTTCTGTATAACAATGTCCACATGCATAGCTATACATCCGCATGACAAAAGTGTGTCCACATGCAGGGATACATGTATATTTATCCACACATGTCTGAATACATTCACATGAAACCAGACATCCAAACACATTAAAAACATCACATCTTGTATCGGAAAAAGAGAGAAAGAGGGAATAGTTACGAAACAGGTTAAGACGTACTGAACTAATATATATATATATATATATATGTGTGTGTGTGTGTGTGTGTGTGTGTGTGTGTGTGTGTGTGTGTGTGTGTGTGTGTGTGTGTGTGTGTAAGTGGGTGTGTGTGTATAAACACACACACACTTATATATAAACATGTAGCATATGTGCATGAAAACAAGGGAACTCCCTGTGTCTCGAAGCGTGGTGCTCTGCACAACGCAGAACTCGTACTTCCGGTCTTTACAAATGCCAAGAAAAGTCACAGACACTTACCTATGCCGCCGGTCTGGGCGTTCCCCGGGGAAGCTGGATGGATAAGTTTATTGTTATTTATGCAATCTACATGCATATACGTGTACGCGTGTGTGTGTGTCTCATTCATTCTCCTTCAGGACTTCTCGATACCTTATTGAGGGGTTATTTGCCTGATTGGATGCCCTTCCTAATCAACCGAGGTTCAGACCGCAGTCCCAATACATCCGAGGAAACGATTAAATTCCGCCTCAAATTTGAAGTTACCGATTCATAGTTTTCAGAGAAAAAATTGTTTGAATCACAAGTTGCGTTTTGCTGGGGAGTTTGCTATCCAATTTCAGGAAGACTCGGGGCGCAGAGCATTGAGGAATCTTAAGGCTTTAGGTCCGCAACGGTAAACAAGTTGCTTCTCCGACACGGCCTCCAAAGCGCCTTTTCTGTAATGATACCTGTTGCAGTGTTGAGAAAAATACATTTTAAAAGGCGTATACCACGAAGTACTTTTAACAAATTATAGGTTCGTTCTGTTTATTTTTCCCCATTTACCTCAGCAAGGAATTTTCAGGTCACAATCTTAATTTAATGTAATGTAACTTGATCTTCTAGCAAACCTCAATCTCCTACTAATGTTATCATCTTTCAGCAACCTACCTTAATCCTCTAGCGAAGTTATTATAACTCAAGGGCGGAGTGTGTGAGGTGCGCGAAGCCCAGAGTTTGGCGATGGCGTAGGGCTGCACCAAGCGGAAGGTCGCGTTGGACTCGTCTTCCCAGCAGATCAAGGAAGGGTTCGATCGCGGGTTCACTAGCAGGCGGATCAGGAACTCCCAGTTCTTGGGACCTCGAACTAAATAACGAAAAGCTTTGGTTTATTGTTATGTAATCACTGGCATTGTTATTATCAATGTTAAGGTTATCACTTCTTGTTATTATTATTATTATCAGGAGTGTTAGATTCGTTGCCCGCAGGAGGGTCATAAGTGCCCCGTGGGGTGACGAGAAGCATTATTAGACTGTAAATTTAAGGTTATCATGAAGGAATGTTTAAAAACAAATATCATATTGCATCAGCCAGTAAACCAATGCATATACTCAAAACTTTTGTTGTCATTATCGTCAACATTGAAGATCTGATAATTAAAATGAAGTAATACCAGATAAACCGTATTCATGTTGACAAATGTAGAAAAAGTATATATTTCTGAGTTTGGCAATAACATTAATAACAAAATTGATACTGTAAACGGCAGTGATGATAAAAAATATAACGATAATTAATTGAAAGCAAATATAAAGCAAAAAGGAAAAAAGTAAGAATAAAAACATTAAATTTAGAAAATAAATATACCTCTCTTTTTTTTCTTCGAAGGAATCTTTTGCAGAATTTCGTACTGATCTTCAAATAACTGGTGTGGTGAGGAACTGGCCGCTTCTGTCAACGCGTTACTGTTCTCTGTTAATGAAGCAGTCCCCCTTTTTATTACAGTGGAGTAACGTAATATATATCTTGTTAACCCATTGCTGCCGGGGATGGCATGTACACACTGCCAGATAATAGGTAATAGCCCCTTTCTACCCATCCTCCACCTATACACCCATGCCAAGAGCCCAGGCTGCCCTCACTCCTCCAATGCCAGTAAAAAACACCAACAAAAAATTGTTAGTTGTGGTGTGTGTGTGGGGGGGGGGGGGGGGCATTTATTAATGGTCAGATTATGTTTTATATTATATATTACCGTTTTAAGTAACACCATCGTTTCTCTCCGTTTCTATTAAGAAGTCTCTTTTTGTTTGATTACTATGATTTCATTTCTATAATCTATTATATGTATTACATACAATCTTGAAAATACATACTAAGTATTTTTTAATCAATTGTCAGGCTTCTCCAAACATGGTGTAACGTGGTCTTTCAATTACCGAAGAAGTATATATGAAGCGAACTGCAATTGGCTACTTATATATATATATATATATATATATATATATATATATATATATATATATATATATATATGACACTACTGTTATCTGCTGCGACTGCGCACGACATGCCCACTCTGAACTTAGTTTATTTTCTTCACACATAGATGGATCCTCGAGTGCTTAGTCCTTGTTTTCCGGTAATATTTTCTTTTATGTTGCTATTAGTAATCTTTGTGAGAGATCGTAGAAACATTCAGGGCGTCTGAGTATTATGCTGTGTAAGTTTCAAGCAGTCTTTGGTTTATCTGATTATGGTTAAAGACTGCTTTCAGAGCCCCTCATAGTTATATCTTTCAAAAGTTCTGATGTTCAGTATACTTTAAGTTTAAAATAGTGTCTAAAATAGCCCATTCTTCGTGTATGAAACTGTTAATGTTTTTCCATTATTATACTTCCTTTGATCATTTAGACCCATACAACCACAAGCGGTTAAAATTAATACAAGTAAAAGCTAAAAAGATCAAATAAAAAAATAAAAAAAGGAAAGCCAGCAGCACGGAATAAAAATGTGATCGAGCAGAGGTCATGGGGTGCCATGTGCTGCTTTCCTTTCTTTCTTTCTTTGTTGGATTTCTTGGCTATCAACCAGCGGCATGTGGTTAAGGTTATTAAGCCAATGGATCCTATTTATTCTAACAATTTATATAAGGCTATAAAGCTTTGTCTCTCTTGGAAAAGTGATTACTTTACTTATTATTTTTTCATTATCTGATACCAGATTTGATGTTGTGAATGGTAGGTTTTGGTTTCTTAAGTAATTTCCAAAGTTTTGTCTGTTGCAATGATATTTATGGCAAGTTATGAGGAAATGTGTTATTGTCATGTGGTTTGTGCAGTGGGGACATTCTGGAGGATATATATTTTTTTTTCAATGTAAAGTGTGAGGTGTGTTATTCTTGTGGCGTTTGTTTTTAATCGCCCCAACACCACCTCTTCTCTTCTGGATCTTGTGGACTGTATCCCACGTTTCTATTATTATTTTGTTTTTGTTGGTTATGTCTAGGTTGGTCCACTCACTTTTCCAAAGGAGATATATTTTTGCTTTTATAAGAGACACAAAACACTTGAGATCTGTACGAACTATGTTAATGTCCAGATCGTCAGTTGACCCGGCTAATTTGTCAGCCTTGTTCATTGCCATGAATACCAGAGTGGCCTGGTACCCATATTAGCTTGATTGATTTGTTGGCAACATGTAACTTACGAATGGTATTACCCAGCAGTTAATTTTTAGTGGTTTCTAAGGATTTAATAGCTTTAAGTGAACTCAATGAATCTGAAAAAAAATAACTATTTTATCGTGGGTCGTCGATAGTGCAAAATCAATGGCTCTATCAATGGCAAAAAGTTCAGCAAGAAAGATCGATGTATGATTCGGCAGTACAAACTTTAGTTCACATTCAGTCGACCATACACCCGCACCTACACATTCATCTGTCTTGGAGCCGTCGGTGTATATATATGAAAAAAAGTTAGATGTTTAATAAGGATCTCTCTGAACCTCTGGCGTACCTCACCCTCCGGCGCCATGGCCTTGGCTGACGGAAGCCAGGCTTCCAAGATAGAAAAATTGGGGGTTTCCCATGGCCCTATATTTGACTGAACCAGGGTATTGATGGTTGAGAGATCTATACCGACTTTCTCGACGAGGTCGTAGAGTCTCGTGGCAAAGGGCCTTGTGCCTCCATTGCCAGTAGGGTGGCTCGGGTCTCGAGCCACCTTTGCGGCATAGGTCAGGGCTAACTGGCCTCGTTTGAGTCGGAGGGGAGGTACTCCTGACTCCACCTCAAGACGCTCGATCCGAGTACATTTTACAGCTCAAACACACACACGCAAACACGCATTCTGCACAGCATCCAAACCTTTCAAACTTGTTTTCGATGCCGAACCATACACGATTGACCCATAATCAACTTTAGACCTAATCAGGGCTTTATATACCATTAGCAAAGACTGTCTATCATTTATTACCAGAAATGCACTTTAATAAATTTAGTGCTCTTTGACATTTATTCTTTAACTGACCAATGTGGTCTTTCCAATTGAGTCTACTATCAAAAAGTAGCCCAAGAAATCTTGCAGAATTTTGAATAGGTATTGGGTGGTTGTCTAGAGTTAGCCTGATGTTCGGCTTCCTCCTATGTGAAAAAATTACCCCAATACTCTTTCTAATGGAAAACTTAAAACCCCACTGGAGGCCCCAGTTATGAATCATATCCAGTGCCAATTGGATGCGATTTGCTGAGAATTCTGCATTATTGCTGGAATGCCATAATGCACAATCATCAGCGTACAGTGAGTATTTAAGATTCCGAGGAGGAGCTGGTAAGATGTCATTTATCATACATAGAAATAGAGTTGGTGACAAGACACTTCCTTGTGGGACCCCGTTTGCCTGGACAAAAATGTCCGAAAAAGTGACATTGTCAGAAAACAATTTGACAGAAAACGTTCTGTCAGAAATGAAATTTTGAATAAAACAAGGCAAGTTTCCACGTAATCCGAAAGCATAAAGTTTTCTGAGTAGGCCATATCGCCATGTCATGTCGTAGGCTTTTTCTATATCTAAAAATACTGAAATCAAAAAATCTTTTTTTGGCAATTGCCTCTTGAATATGACTGTCCAGCTTTACTAGTTGATCGAGAGTTTGGCGTCCCTTTCGGAAACCGCACTGCTCGTCAACTAGTAAATTACTGGAGTTTAAAAAATGCAATAGCCTACTGTTAACAATTCGTTCCATGACCTTGCATAAGCAACTTGTCAACGCAATTGGGCGGTAGGAGATGGCAAATCTGGGATTACCCCCTCCTTTCAATATGGGAATGATGTGGGCGAAGTGCCATGAGTTTGGAAAAGTGTGGCTATTCCAAATTTCATTGTACACTTCTAGCAACTTAATCATGTCATCATGATTAAGATGCTTTATCATCTCATACCGAATCTCATCGGGGCCTGGGGATGTTCCTCTACAGGCTTCTAGGGCTCGGACAAGCTCATTCATTGTAAGATCTTGGTTGTAATCATCTCCTGTGGCAAAGTGAATTGGTTGCAGCTCAGCCGCTTCCTTGATGGGCAGGAATGCGTGATGATAGTTTGCTGAGCTGCTTGTATGAGAGAACTGCCTGGCGAGTGCATTAGCAATGTCTCTAGGAGAATCGATGTTATTTCCCTCTTCAATGATGTTATTTATTTTAAAAGATGTTTTTTTTTCTTATTGATTTTATTGATAGTGGACCAAAGCTCTGATGTTTTTGTATTGCTGTTAATTGTAGAGACAAAACTTCGCCAGGAATCTCTTTTTGCTTGTCTAATTATTCTACGAGCCCTAGCTCTTGCTTGTTTGTAATTGCAAAAGTTCTCATTTGTGATGTTATTTTTGAAAAGCCTGTAGGCTTTATTGCGTCGGCAAAGCGCCCTGCGGCAATCTGGTGTCCACCATGGAACTCTATGCTTAACGCTATCTGTCGAAGTTTCAGAAATGGATAGCAAAGATGCTTCTAAAATCGAATTCTGAATATTGTTTACTTTATCATCAATGGTTTCTCCAACAAGTTCGAGCTTGACGCTCCTTGTGAAGGCGTCCAAGTCTGCTCTTTTTACGTTCAATTTAGGCCGCTGAAGGCGTTCTCACTGTGTCGTATGAATATTTAATCAAAATAGGAAGATGATCGCTTCCAAACGAGTCGTCAATGGTGAGCCACAGGCACTTGGCTGCTATTGATGATGAGACCAATGATATATCTATATAGCTCAAATTGCCGGTATTATCGTCCACCCGCGTGGGACTACCATCATTCAAAAGACTAAATCAGATTCGTTAATCAGCTTAACTACTTGCTCACCTCTACCATCCACCCGCAGGGAACCCCATAACGTATGATGAGTATTAAAATCACCTAAAATTACTTTATTTTGTGGCAGACGTTCCTGAAGAGCAAAGAGCTCATCATAGATTATCACTTTATCAAGTGGACAATAAACTGAACATATAGCCAGAAACGTGCCATTAATTTTTACTTTGCATGCGACAAACTCCAAAGTAGAATCAATAGTCACTTCTGTAAAAGATAGGGTTTGGTGGATGTACATGGCGACTCCGCCTCCACCCCTACCCTCACGATCCTGGTAGTTCCTGAGCGATACGACCTCGTCAGAGACAAGGTCTATTAAATGAGTTTCTTGGAGAACTATAATATCGGGAGCATAGGACGAGGCTAATAATTTAAGGTCATTTACTTTAAATCTAAGACTTCGACAGTTCCATTGTATAATGGTCGATGCAATGATTACGTTTTATGGGGTTTGGAAGTGCCTTGTTCACCAGTTTTAATTTTCTTTTATGGGAGGGAGGGGCCTCCTCTCCCTCGCTTCCCGGGGATCTCTCACGGGATGGTTTGGAGACAGAAGCCTCCATGTCCTGCACCTCCTGGCGAGGGAGACGACTGACAGATTGCGACCTACTTCTCTCTCGAGAAACCGATCGCGAGCCAGACGAAGTCCTCACAGGAGTAGCCCGGACGGGGAGGTGCGCTCCGGACTGTATTTCGGTATCATCCTCCTTATGATGTTTATGCTGGGTTGATGCAGCCATTTGATCGACCAATTTTGTCAGTTGATAAACTTTAATATTTAAATCCTTAACTGTTTGTTTCAATTCAGCAATTTCTTTATCTTTAGCTGCAAGCTGCTGACTGACATCACTTGCACTAGGGGTGTTGTTAGTTACTGCTGCAGCATAGGGTTTGTGTGTCAAACTTTCCACTTTCCTCTTACCTTCAGTATAACTAACTTCATGCTGTCTCATATATGCCAATGTCTCAGTCTCCTTCTTCAGGATGCTGCACTCGGCAGATCCTGAATGATGGGGACCTCCACAGTTAGCACATTTGGAAATTTGGCTAGTACATGTGATGGTGTCATAGGCTTCAGCACATTTCCGGCAAACAAATTTAGTTGAATCTTTGTCAATACATCTTAATGAGGTATGTCCGAATTTTTGGCATCTAGTACAATGCATTGGCTTTTGGACATAAGGTCTTACTTGAACACGTTCATAACCGACATTGACATATTCGGGGATCAAAAAACACAGTCCAGTTTTCGTTCACACATTCCCATCCTTCTTGGTCATACAATGAACGTCCACTACGTCTTGGTCCTTCATACTCTCGAGAATTTCACTTTCTTCCATCGTCCTCAAATCCCTGTGAAAGATTGCTTCCTTACAGGTATTTGGGCCAATAGGAATAGTTACTTTAACTCGAAGATCATGAATTTGCGTCAGCTTAAGTAAATCCTTAATCTGGGAGTTGTATTGTACTTTAACAAGGAGGCTTCCATCTCGCAATTTTTTTTACAAAATCAAAATAGCCGTCCATTTGACCATCAAGGACTTTTTTAATGATAAAGGGGTTCACGTTCAAAAGCGACTGATTTTTATTCACGCATTTTACATTCGTGAACCTTGCATTCTGGGTGGGGATTTTGAAAGTTGGTCGTCTTGTCTTGTCATTCATGGTCGAATTAGTCAGAGAATGGTCATGAGTCGCCCCTCCTCCTTGAGGAGGAGAAGGGGTAGCCGGGGTATCACTCATCCTGGGTATCGGAATAGGTCCGACCCCTGTGCTCAAAAACATAGTCCTGAAGGGACAAAAACCTCTTAACTTATGTTATCAACCTAACAGCAATAGCTAAGAGAGTAAGGCAGTTTTCCGTCCTCTACCCCCCCAGTGGAAGCCTGGTTGCGTTCTCCAGTACCACAGAGGGATCGAGTTATGTGTGGGACACTTCCTTACCGCCGAACTTGCCTAGGCGAAGGACGGTAATTCAATGCCCACCCCCCAAGCGAATACGGGAGTTCACGAAGGAACTCCGGTAGGCTCAGGAAAGTCACATTAAGATGAAAAGAGATCAGGACCAAAGAAAAAGTGCGCCCAAATGACGCCCCAGACTACTGGGCCTCCCTACCCAGGAGTCAAAGCCAGAAGGGATACCCTGGTGTAGAAGAGAACTGCGGGTCTGAGGTGGGGTGCTGACTACGCCTACTGTAGCCTCGTGTCACCTGCAAATACTGGAGCACTGAAGGTGCTGGCAAAGCACTATAAGGATCTGTAATTACAGGATTTACTTTATTTAAGTTACTTTATAACTCAGAAGCAATAATATCCTGCGAGACGAGAGGCCCCGGGCTTCAGGTAACTCTTGTGGCACAAGATTTTTTGGTTTATTGCTGCTGCGTTTTTGATACGGTGTTAACTCAACAGAGTTTCGACCACGAGTGTCGCTGCTTTCCATTGGCCTCCCAGGATACCTGGGAGGCCAATGCTTTTCTTCCGGTATGCGTTTCTTCCGGTATGGAAGATGCAGACTGGGTCCTCCCGATGGGCAAGCTTGTACTGCCGTCTCTCGGCGTTTCCCCTCATCTAGGGGAGGATCCCGTTTCCTACGGCCTCGATGGGAAGGTATGGTGTGGTGATGGCGTGATCCGCGGGCCCAGCGAATCACATTATATCTATATCTGTTATTTTGCAATATGTATAAATATATATATTTCTTCTTTTTTTTTTGGGGGGGGGGGGGCGTAATTGGGCTGAGTGACTTAGTAGATAATGGATGTACTTGCATATGTGGGCTTTGGATAATTTACATATAATCTATGGCTGAGTGACTTTGTAAATAATGAATGTACTTGCATATGTGGGCTTTGCATAATTTACAAATAATGTTTATTTAGGCTATGGCAATGTTAGGGTAGAATTAATCAGCATGAAGCATACGATTTGAAATGCACAGTCAAAAGTGACTTATTATTTCAAATGAGTAAGTGCATGTTTTATAGTTTTTCATTCAACCGAATATATGTTGGGAACCTATCCCCTGATCCCCTTGTGTCTAGCTACACCACTGTATGTCTCTATATGATACTGTATATAGAATGTACATAATGAATGTAAATCTCCACTCACATGACAAGTCACTCGGGTGATGTTCCAGACAATTTCCTGCTATGGATACCTATTGCGAGACGATGCCATGCGACAGTCCTGCCACAGTCCCAGAAATCCCCAAACAATTATTGGGAGACAATTCAGTGGTAGTCTCTAGAGCAGAGGTTCTTAACTTGGGATTCATTGATGGGTTTCTGGGGGTTCGTGAGGATCAGTTAAAAAGCAGTATTAATTTTTGCATAAAGATTTGTGTTTGACTGTTTACTTTAAAGTTTAATAATACTTTGTGTATTTAATTTATGTACGATACAATCAAATCTCAATAAATAAAGTTCATTATACACATTGCATGCAAAGTTGTGTTTATGTGAATATTTCAGCGGAAGGAGATCCATGACTTTCATCAGATTCTTCAAAAGGTTAAGTACCTCAACTCTAGAGTTTAGACTGTCGCTCGTCCAAGCAGACGAGATACACTGTCTCTAAGTGCAAGGTTTTATTACTGAAATAGGTATGGTAAAGATTAAATCGGTTTTAATCATACTGAGCGGAGAGACAAAAAATAATAAGTATCTAACAATAATGTAAGAATAATCCACCACTCGGTAGAGATAGAATATAGCCTTCTTCTTAATTAACTGTTGTGCACCTACCACTCGGCAGTCCGTCATCTTGCTTCCCGCCATTGCACAGATCATCAACAGCGCGATTCCAGCTCTCGGGATCAAAGGCCTCCTCCACCTGGCGGTGTCTGAAGTCCTGAAAAGCTTCGCCTGAGAGGTCCCACTCGATGTCCGCGCCAGGGGGATCTTCGGGAGTGCCAGAGGTCTTGTGTAAGGGTGTTTCCAGCTCCCTGTTCTCGGCGCCACTCATGCTGTGGATGTTAAGTCGTTATCTAATCTTATCTTATTTATGGTTGCATTTTTGACGAGAAGTACAAGCAAGCTATGGTCTGACTAGGCTTGCTAAATTCGTCAAAAACAATACCAACGCGCAGCTAGCTATCAGTATAAACATACAACCGCGCAGTGGGTGGCAGTAGTAATCGTGGAAGAAAGCAGAATGGACGCTGTTAGTAATATTTAGCATGGGGGAACTCTTCCTCGCCTTGAAATGGCACTAACTGAAGAAGATACTGTAAAACAAGATGTAAAAAATAACCTGATATGGAACATACAAGGTATGAATAATTAGTAAAAGACATCATTCCCGCATTAACATATCAATTGCATGACTATTATGGAACATAAAAGGTTGTATATAAACAAAAAATCCTTCATACATTTTAGAGCACAAATCCAAAACGATAACATCTGCTATTGTTAACAAAGATAAAGCTTTCAAATAGAGAAATCAGCAACGGAAATTTAATCACTCTACAAAAGTCTCCAGAATGCCCACAATTACATTACATGTTTTAGAGAAAATGCAGAACTTAGTAAACTTCCATTAATACTTTCGGCAACGACATGATCACATGATTGGTAGGTTAGAACATCCATTAGCCTCAAAATAAACAAA